>NC_056733.1:95941712-96164212 GCF_019279795.1 Protopterus annectens
AGGAAGCAAAATGCTGAATCACTTGATCTGACACCAGGGTAAGCCAAAAGCAACTAAAATATCCATCTGTTATGGATTTAGTGCAAAATGGGCTTTGACAAGTCAAACACCGATTGTGTCAATATAGTGATCTCCTCTGACCATAGCATCAACAGTAACATCTTCAGGCTTAGTTGCAATGCATCAATGATGTTGATACTGAGATCACTGGTACCAAAGGCATCAACACTTGGGGAAAAGTCAGACTGTGAAGCAATAGCACAGTACATAAAACTGCTCAAGCTCCAGGTGCCAAGAAGGAGACATGGGTTGGAGCAGATGAAGTAAAGGGTCAAGGTTTCTCTCTGCAAACCCTAAAAATAGAGGGAGCAATGATGGCAACTAGCTGAGACTTTACCAGGGCCATTATTTTATCCCAGTATAAACCAACTGAAAGGCTTCACACTAACCTACAGAATCTAACAGAAAGGTAGAAGGCAGCCTAGAAAGAAAACATTTTGACAACTCTTGCTTTGAATAGAAGCATCTCATAGTACTGTTTGACAACACTCTCTCTCTCTGGGAGAAAATACTCTTAATCAGAACATTTGCCAGCACTAAGGGTACTCTGGAAGGACTTGGATCAACCCTAAAAATGGGTTTCCATCTGGGAATCTTTACAGGAGACTGAGAAGGTCCAAACATGCACCCCTCACTCAATTTTTCTCTTCCTTCCTCTTTCCTGTCATCTTTTTGGCATCCCAAAAAGAAGGCCCTTCCTGTATTCTTCTTGGGAGAAAAAAAAATTAATGAAGTAAAGTATTTGCAGAAATAACAGTGTTGATAAAAGTTCTACAACCAGCCACTCTACACAGAAACCAAACGTGTCCCTGCGGGGGAATTTGTCTAGATTTCACACACACTAAAAATCTTAAGGTCCTGTGCTTTTCCATGGTTGTAAGCTAGGTCAACGTCTATGACACTCAACCAAAATTCACTAGAGTAAAGGAAGGTCAGCAGCAATGAATTCCAGTTGTTAGCTATACAAAAACTTTATTCAGTCTACTGCTACAAAGTAAAAAATAAATAAAATTGTAGAAAAAGTAAAAAACAAAACAAAATGAAGACAGTAGAAACTTAAGTGTAGAAAAACTGCAAGACATACCCGTGGATGAAGGAATCACTAAGACAACTTAGGTTGCGGAAGATCTGTCTGATGCCTGAAAAAGCAGCACTGTAATCTAGATACCATGGATGCATTACAGAAGTATGGGGAAGAGAGCAAGCTAGTGAGATTCATAAAGAAGCCAAGAGGACATCACCTGCAGCAACCAGTTCAAGAAATGTAGTATATAGGCTGGATCAACAAAGTTCAATTGGCTGCACATTTTTCCCCTTTTCCCTTTAGATCCTTCTTGTTTAAAACATTTAAACTAGAGGAAAAGCCTAACAAAAGGTGCCATTAAATTTGCTGTACTTAGACATCCACCAGCAGGGGTTGTATCCTCATCCATGCAAGTTTCTGAGAGACTGGCACCATGGCAGCCCCTGAAGCTGCAACCACTGAATCACAACACACTTAGCAATATTCACTTGAGTACCCAGATTGGGTCCATTTCAGCATCTTTGCCTTCTTTGTGCTGCCAAATTTCCCCACCTTACTCCCTCAGTTAGTTGAGAAGGTCAGTCTGACACCTTCCATATGTCTAACAAATGAGAGTTCAAAAGGCCAAAGCAGCAGATACATCCAAAGGCCAAAGCTGATGACTTACATTTATTTCAAAATGTTCTAGTGTCAACTCTCTTGAACAATGGAATTTTATTTGGATGTGGAAATAATTTAGACCCTTTTTAGCATCCAGGGATATTTCTCAAGTTGCACACTAACTCTTAAAGATACTTGCAGAAATCCTGGATTCTACAAAATCAGTGGGCTTCCTAAGAGAAGGGGGCTACAAGTCTGGTCCCAGAGATGCTATTAGAAAGGCATCCTGGAAATCCTCTCGAAATGGATTGATGATCGAAGCTTTTTGGAGTATCAAAACTTAGGTCAATGTATCTTCTGGTTTTCTGATATTTCCTTGTCTTTCCACTTAGAAGAATCCATCTTGCGCATGGTATCACCAAATCAGAGACCCTGTAGAGGGGCAAGATATTCAGTGCCTCTATCATAGGCAAGGAGGGTATCATCTATGAAGTGCATGCAAGATCTTCCACATCAAAGATCTTTGACACTAATTGCTTGATGTGGTGTCTGGGCTACAGACTTCAATTAAAGATCATGTGGTCCTCAGCCAGCTTGAGAGGCGGGGGGGGGGGATGAGGGAACTCTCCTGTTTGCAAAGCAAGAGGCGACAAGAAACCTGAAGAAACAGACATCTGGGTATCTAATAGGAAGTGGCCATCATCGTGGCTTAGGCATGTTGACAGATGTTCTAGCCCTCCAGCTAACTATGGACATCCTTGCTTAGTACCACCAAGGGATCACTAACCTCACCCTATTACAAATCAAGCACTGGACTCAGATGTCCACAGTTTGAGGAATCCAGACTGCCTGTGGATATAGATTCTTCAGCTCAGGAGAATATGCCAGTTCTAATGGCATGGCAAAGCATGGTAGCATTCATTCATGCACCGCCAGATGCCTCAGAGATTACAAGTGTCAAAGCAGGGGGAGGAGGGGTGGCAGCAGCAAAACCACCTCTCCAGATGAAATAGCTTGAGCCTGGCAAAACTGGAGATGCCAGTTCACTCCCAGTAGTCTCCCATTGCTTATTCTCTATGGTGCATTTCTCCATCTATTTCTTTTCCATGCACAGGCCTTCTAAAATGGATGACTGCTGAATTCTGAAGACATGATGACTTACCAGGATTCAGCCTCCTGCATCTTCTTATTCAGACAGCTCAGAGCCTCTACCTTGCTCTGCCTCAGGGTCTTTTTGTTCAACTCAGCAGACACCACAAAAGGTAATTTCATGACTGAGCTGCAAATAACGCACACATTTTTAATAGCACACCTGAGCTTTCCTTGGGTGGACATACTATATTAAATGTGTGGGAAATCTGACTAAACAAGGAAGACTTCCCTATCCCTCTTCCAGGGCTAACAGTGGCTCTCCCTTGCCCATAAGAGGGGATCCCAACAGCCCAGAGGATGTGGCTTTACCCGATCCACAGTGACTGTAGATGTTACACCAGAGGGATCTGAGGTAAAAGAAGAGTGGTCTGAGGAACCAGCTTTGGCCACACCAGTCTCTACCACCTGTGGCTATGGCAAACTATTAGCCTACTGTGGTGGCAAAGACTGTCTTACTTAACATTTTATTTTTGTCGCTGAAGGAGGGCCAACCATAGCATTGGTAGTTTGTTCCATGGCAAAGCGTAGTCTGATGCATCTGTGGTGAGGGTCTGGGTGGTGGGGGGGGGTAGGGAGAACGGCAGTCCCTTGTTGTGGGAGCATGTTGTTGCCCACCAAAGAAGAAATTCCTTTCGGAGGCAAGGAATTATAGGTAGAACAGTTTCCAGGTCACTTTTCCCCCAATAAAAACACAGTAAAACCACTTGCTTTTTGGGACTTGTGAAGTGTTTAAAAATTAAATATAAAGTTTCTCCACAGAAAAATGTTTCAACTTTTTTTTTTAAACTTACAGGAAAGAAGTGTGCTCCCGTTTAAGAAGTACAGTTAAATCCAATGACAGTCCATTAAAAAACAAACTCCTAGATAAAAAAAACCTTCCTAAACAGTAAAGTATATTTAAACAAACTTAAAATGTGTAATCTACCTAGCAATGGAAAGAACAGTTGTGTACACTTACCATAAATGTAGATGTTAGAGTGTATTCACTGTTGCAAACATCATATTTGGGTGATCTCTGCCAGGGTAGGCCTTGGCTGGCCCAAATACCAGAGACTTTATACTACTGATGACCTGACATCAGTCCTCAAACGACCACAACTGATGCAGAAGTACTAAGTATGGCAGCTGATGACATTACATCGGTTTTTCTTGCCTTAACCTGGTCAGGAGCCCCCAAAGTAGGCGGCCAGGTTCTGTTGGAAAAACCCACCAGTACAAAATAAATACCAATATGTTCCTTGTAAGGAAAGAAAGAGAATAGAGGGAGGGGTGGAGGGAGAGAAACCAGAACTGCAACAGTGAATACACTAACATCTACATTTACGATAAGTGTACACAACTGTACGATGTTCTTTGTGTTTCACTGTTGCAATCATATTTGGGTAGATGTCCAAAGCTGAAGAAATGGGTGGAGGCAGTCAAGGAAAGTAGGGGCTGGCTAGAATGCCCTGCAAGACTGTAGAGGCAAACCTTGCCCTGGATTTGGAGAAAAGAGGCAGGAGGCAATGCTTGGTGATGTCCAGGTGGCTGTCTCCAGGATGTCCCTGGTGGGGACTCCTCTGAGGAAAGCTGCAGAGGTGGAGGCTGCTCTGGTAGAGAGAGTCCTGACCCCCTTGGGGGCAGGCTTTCCATGCTGTTTGCAGCAGAAATGGATGCAGTGCGCTATCCATTTGGAAATTGTTTGCTTGGAGATGGCTTTGCCTTCTGCCCATGAAGCAAAGCTAACAAGCAATTGATCAGACTTCCTGAAGGATTTAGTCCTGTCCTGATAGAACCTGAGCTGTCTGTGCACATCTAGAGAGTGAAGAATCCTTTGCCCCTTGTTCTGAGGATTAGGAAAGAAGGTGGGCAAATGAATGGATTGGTTGACAGCCACACTGGACACCACCCTGGGCATGAAGGATGGGTTAGGTCTGAGGGATACCCTGTCCGCATGGAAGATGAAGGGTTCCACAGCCATGAGTGCTTGCAGCTCAGAGACACTTCTGACTGAGGTGATGGCCAGAAGGAATGCTGTCTTCCAGGAGAGAAAGTTTAGATCTGCAGACGAAGCTGGTTTGAAAGGGGACAGGGTGACTTTTTCCACGACAAAGTTAAGGTCCCAAGCTGGTGTTGGTGCCCTTCAGGGGGGCTACACATTGCTAGCCCCTCTGAGGAACTGTTTGATTAAAGGATGTGAGAAAAGGGGCTGCTCAGTGGAAAAATGAGCAGAAATAACAGAGCAATGAATTTTTACAGAGGAGAACGAGACCACTGTGTAGTAGGTCAGCTAAGTAATCCAGGATGACAGGGATGGAGGGCTGTGCCATATTGGCTCCCTTATCCTGGATCCAGGTGCAGAACCTTTTCTGTTTCTCTACATAAAAGACTTTCTGGTGCTAGGACATCTGGCCTCATGGATAGCATCCAGAACCAGCTTCCTGAGGATGGCAGATTGGTCCTGGGTTAGGAAATAAGCCAAGCTGCCAAATTGAGTGTCTGCAATTTGGGATGCATGAATTCCCCTTCCCTCCGGGTCAGGAGATTTGGAATTTTAGGAAGATGCCATGGAGGCAGCAGGGACAGGCTGCACAGCAAGGGGTACCAGTGTTGTTGGGGCCAGTCTGGAGCTACAAGAATGGTCCTTGGTTTTTCCTCCTTTAATTTTGAACAGTACCCTGGGGATGAGAAGTAGGGGAGGAAAGGCATAGAATGATAGACTTACCCAGGGGAAGGACAAGGCATCCACTTTCCAAGCCATGCAGTAATGCGCCCTGGTGCAGAATTTGCTGAGCTGATGTGTGGTGTGGGAGGCAAAGAGGTTGACCTTCGGTGTTCCCCATTTCTGAGTTATTAGGGCGAAGGCACTTCTGTTGAGTTGCCACTCGTATGGGTCCAGAAGGTTTCTGCTTAATTGGTCTGCCAGAGAGTTGAGACAGCCTGGTAGGAATTGTGCTATCAGGTGTAGTTGCATGGAGGAGGCTGTGAGACAAAGGGTCACTGCCAACCAGCATAGACGGCAGGAGTGAGACCCTCCCTGCTTGTTGATGCATCACATCCCAGTGGTGCCTGTTTTGATCAAGAGAAACCCTGGCGAGAGAAGGGTTTTGAAAGCTATCAAGGTGTGCTGCACAGCCATCATCTCTTTTTGACTGACGTGCAGAGGGATTTCCTAAGGGCTCCATTGGCCCTGTATGCACCTGCCTTCCAGGTGTGTACCCCAAGCGTAGTCTGATGCATCTGTGGTGAGGGTCTGGGTGGTGGGGGGGGGTAGGGAGAACGGCAGTCCCTTGTTGTGGGAGCATGTTGTTGCCCACCAAAGAAGAAATTCCTTTCGGAGGCAAGGAATTATAGGTAGAACAGTTTCCAGGTCTTGAGAGTGTTGACACCAAAGGCTCTTTAGGTACCACTGAAGTTTCCTCACATGCAGTCTGGCATATGGAATGAGTAGAATGCAAGATGCCATGAACCCAGAGCTTGCAGGATCTTCCTTGCAGACAGCTGGGGCCTGGTGGCTAGTTGAAAGAAGCAGGTTACCAGGAAAATGTTTGTCTGGTGTAAGGAATGCCATCTGGGATGCTGTGTCCAGACTTGCTCCCAGGAAGATTATCCTTTGAGCGGGCACCTGTTTGGATTTCTTTTCGTTGACTGTGTACTCTAGGGAGGTTAGTAGGGTCTTTACACAGGTGCTTGAGCAGCTTTTCCTGTTTGTCTGCTTGAATAAAGCAGTCGTCTAAGTATGGGTAAATTTGAATATTTGTCTGCAAAAGGCAATGGCTGGAGCCAGACATTTTGTGAAAACTCTGGGAGGAGTAGATAAGCCAAAGGGAAGTGCGGAGAACTGAAACTGCCGAGATCCTGCCCTGAACCGGAGATATTTCCTGCATGATTCCCTGATAGTGATGTGAAGGTAGGCCTCTTTTAGATCTACGGTGATTAGCCAAGTGTCCTTGAAGAGCATGGGTAGCAGCTGCTGGAGGATGAGCATTTTGAATTTTGGGATCACCAGGAAGGTGTTTACAATGGATAGATCAAGGATGGGCCCGGCAGGTGCCCTCTTTTCTGGGCACCAGAAAAAGTCTGGAGTAGAAGCCTCGGTGTATCTATTCTGCAGGAACGTGCTCTACTGCTCTCAAACAGGGCAGGGAAAGAATTTGCTTTTGAGCCTCTGCCCACTGATTTCGTAGATCTGGGAACCCTTTTGGCCTTGGAAGGAAAATTTGTATCCCTGAGACACAATGTTCAGAACCCACTGGTCCTTAGTTATGGTGGTCCAGGTGCTTGAGTGAAAGGAGAGTTTTCCTCCTAGGGGTAAGTGAGGGTGGGCAGAGGGGGGAGGTGGTGAGTCATTGAGTTCTTACCATAAGGGGATAGTTTAGAACTACCTAGTTTTGAAGTGAAGGTAGTCCACTGCTTAGATCTCTGCATTCCTTGGGGCTGCTGTCTGGGGGGTCTGTTTCCACAGGGCCTAGGCTGGGCTGGTTTACTTGGAGTAAGAAAGGACCAGTGCTTGGAGGGACAATGCCTGCTGAACCTAAGGGGCTGGACTTGTAAAAAAATTCTCAACTATTTGCATAGATTTTACTTTTTCTTCCATCTTTTTTAAGACCTCTTCTGCCTTAGTGCCAAATAAGCTGTCTTTGTGCAAGGGGACATCTGACAATTTAGATTTGACATGGCCTTAGGGGTTTGTTCCTTAAGCCATGCATGTCTTCTAATGACAGATCCAGGGACTGATGCCCTGCAAGAAGCTTCTGGGGTGTCAAAACCGCAGGGCAAACTGTGTTTAGTTACTTGGCTTACAGAATGCATTAAGTCTTGTAAATCTTTGGATTCTGCCCAAGTAGGAAGACATTTTTTGTTTAAGGAGTTCCAAGGTATGTTGCTGAAATAGCTGATAGCAAGAGTAGCTGAGGTGTATACTTTTTTACCCCATCTGTCCAAAACTCTGGAATCCCTGTCTGAGGGGGTAGGCTTCTTAGCAGATTGCTTTAATCCGTTTTGGCCCTTGAGAAATGACCTCAGGGTCAGCTGTTGGATTTTTAAAAGGTATTTGTGAGAGAGTCAGGGACTCCACAGTACCCATCTGGTTTTCTGGGAGCAAGAGGTACGGCATCAGAAATCAAGCTGGATTCAAGGAAATCATCATCCACAACATCCAGGACTGGGGGGGGGGGTGGTCAAGGGTCTGTACTGCAGAAGATCTGAGAATTCCCAGAGTCTCTTTTTAGACTGAGGGTAGTCCTAACTCTCCCACTGGAAATGCTTCCTTAAAGTATGTAGGGTTTCCCCAAAGGAATAATCCTCTGGAGGGCGGCTGAAGGAATTGAGTTCTATGCATCAGAATCCTCACAAGTGGAGAGGGGTTGCATGTCTTTAGTCAGATGCATCAGATTCATGACTCTTGTTCAGACAAATCTACATGGGACAGATCTCTCTTCCTCTGAGGGTGTACCTTGGCTTCCCCTGATCAGCATAAGGTCTTCCACCATTTTAAGCATTTGAGTCTAAGGCAAGGTAGCAGGCGCCTGAGCGTGGGTCTTCAGTTTCTTGGGTGTGGTTCGAACCTTGGGCCTAAGAAACTCAGTTGTTTTTGAAAGAACGGTAATAGCGAAAGACGCCTGCATGTGTAGAGATCCGGTAGTGTGAAGGACTTCCTCGGAAGCCGGTGCCTGCTCAGCAGCTCCGGACCCATCAAGGGTAGACGACCACAGGATCCTTAGTCGAAGAGGAGCATTGTGGAATACTGGACTACGAAAGGGTCTTGGTAGTGGCCTGTGAATCAACTGAAGTGGGCATCAGGGGCTGCGAAAGCGCCTCACTGAGTACCAGAGGGCTGACAACTAGCTTAACGGAAGAGTTGGAAAGTTTGGATCTGTGTGGTCTGTCTTTACACTTTTTTGTGAAGATCTGCTGTTGGATGGCTTAGTGAAGCCATATCGGAATTCGAAGACTGTAAACGAAAATATCAGGCTACAATAAGGGCCCGACTATGGACAGTTCTGGCACTGAACAAAGCACAGAAGTGACAACAGGGGACGTCATGGTCTGGGCCTAAACAAGTGACGCAGCAAGAGTGGAAGTCTCGGTGTATTTGCTTTCCACAGGCGAAACAATTAACTTTTTCTGACATCGGTTAGTGCAAGAAAAAAGGATCCCCAATGAGGTACTTGGCTTTAGAAGACCAACTTCAAATCGGTGATGAAAATCTGGTAGCTGCACTTGTGCGAAATGCTTCTGCTTCGGGCTCCACAGCAAGAAAGACTGATGTAATAGCATTGACTGCCTTACTTTATACTACTGACGACTTTACATCAGTCCTCAAGCAACAGCAACTAACGCAGAAATACTAAGTCACTGGTATTCAGGCCAGCCAAGGGCTACCCTGGCAGGTATAACCCAAATATGACTACAACACAAGCACGAAGAACATCACAACCTGACTGATGTTCAGAATCCTGCAGAGGCGTGCTCTCTTCAGCAGCAGGAAACTCTGAAGGACTTTGCACTCAAACGTGTTTTTTAAGCAGTTCTGCTTCGGATGCATAACAATTTGAGCATGTGGAAGGTGCCCTGAAGCTATGGAAGCTGGTTGGCTGTTGCATCCTTGGCAGGATATAACCCACACAGCTAAGACTACTGCAGCAGTGATCAATATAATGAACATAAAGGGTTCCCTTATAGGATGCTTATCTGCAAACTCTGGATTAATAGGCCAAATCACCAAACTGACATTCGGTTCAAATTGCGCGAGACAGAGCCTTGAGACAGAGCGCCTTGAGACAGACAGAGCCTTGAGACAGAGCAAGCCTTGAGACAGAGCTGCGCGAGAGAGAGAGCCACATGAGAGACAGAGACGCGAGAGAGAGAGACGCACGAGAGAGAGACAGAGACGCGAGAGAGAGACAGAGCACGAGCGAGAGAGACAGAGCACGAGCGAGAGAGACAGAGCACGCGAGAGAGAGACAGAGCACGTGCGAGAGAGAGACAGAGCACGTGCGAGAGAGAGAAACAGAGCGCGCGCGAGAGAGAGAGAAACAGAGCGCGCGCGAGAGAGAGAGAAACAGAGCGCGCGCGAGAGAGAGAGAAACAGAGCGCGCGCAAGAGAGAAACAGAGCGCGCGCAAGAGAGAAACAGAGCGCGCGCAAGAGAGAGAGAAACAGAGCGCGCGCAAGAGAGAGAGAGAGAGAAACAGAGCGCGCGCAAGAGAGAGAGAGAAACAGAGCGAGAGAGAGAGAGAAACAGAGCGAGAGAGAGAGAGAGAAACAGAGCGAGAGAGAGAGAGAGAAACAGAGCGAGAGAGAGAAACAGAGCGAGAGAGAGAGAGAGAAACAGAGCGAGAGAGAGAGAGAGAGAGAAACAGAGCGAGAGAGAGAGAAACAGAGCGCGCGCGAGAGAGAGAGAAACAGAGCGCGAGAGAGAGAGAAACAGAGCGCGCGCGAGAGAGAGAGAAACAGAGCGCGCGAGAGAGAGAGAGAAACAGAGAGAGAGAGAGAGAGAGAGACAGAGCGAGAGAGAGAGACAGAGCGAGAGAGAGAGAGACAGAGCGAGAGAGAGAGAGAGAGAGAGAGAGAGAGAGAGACAGAGCGAGAGAGAGACAGAGCGCGAGAGAGAGACAGAGCGCGAGAGAGAGACAGAGCGCGAGAGAGAGAGAGAGAGACAGAGCGCGCGAGAGAGAGAGACAGAGCGCGCGAGACAGAGAGAGAGCGCGCACGAGACAGAGAGAGAGAGCGCGCTCGAGAGAGAGAGATGGGGGGGTTCATTTTACCAGGGAGGGGAAGGTATACATTTCTGTAAACAGGACTAAATGTTTGACTTTCTGCTGCAGAAGACCCAGTGCTTAAGGCTACTGCAGCTGTAATCCATACACAGAATGGATGACATTATATCATGAACTTCAATTCTCTCCTAGATGCAACACTTATGTACAGCACACTTTTGTAGCAACACCAAAAATTTGTGAAATGCATGGTGTTACTATATATTGTATTATCAGGGTACACTGTTAAATGACTACTTTCATGGTTTGTCTTAGTATTCTGCAGTCTTAACTGTCTGGGCTGAAAAGATTCTTTGAACCAGCTCATTTGCCCAGTAATCAAAACAAAAACATAATTTAAAAAAAAATTATTAAAGTGCAGAAAACTCAAATACGATACCTGATGGTTCCAGTGGGGGATGGCAGAGGGCTGATGAGGTGTGCCATGTTGTCAGGAATGTTTATAGTCAATGGAGAGATCTGCGGTTGCACAGGCTTCACTGGGGACTCGGGGGCTTCTTGTTTTACTTTTTTTTCATTGGACAGTGCTGTAAATGTAATCTTGATGTTTGTACTGGGAAATCTAAAGGTGCATCTGAAAAAGAAAAAGAAATCCTCAGTTACTAGGACTTAATTTATAAACTCAATCACTGAAACCAGACAAACATACTTATGAGGGTTGTGATTACGCAGACAGTACATGAAAAGTTCACCTGGCATGAGACATTCTTCCCACTGTAGTACAACTTCAAGGCAGACCTTGTAGCAGTGCACCAGCAGCTTGGCTCCTATTCACTGAAGTGGTTCATCATATGCATTATGCCTCCCTGTATGCAGAGCCATTCTCCGATCTGTGGAAACACTTCAATATTCAAATAAGGGCCAAAAATACCCAGCCTCTAAAGAGCAATCACCTTACATGTGGTACACATGCAAAAGATTTTGAGACGGGCATTGCCTATTCAGTTAAAAACTTGCCTGAAGAATTAATGAAAGCTCTCAGAGTGATAATTCAAGACAAGCCACAGCAAAATCATCTCCACTCTCAAAAAATTAGATGGTATGGGTACCACAGTGTAAAAGGTGGTGCCCTAATTATGACCTAGGTGATCCTGTATAAATTAGTAGCCCAGGTACTGCAGGAACCAACAAGGGAAGGTGGGAGAGGAATTGAGAGGCACGGTCTACTAACCTATCCATGCAGAGAAAGAGTTGCATCTTGATAGCACATCAGCTTATTCCCTAGAGTCCAAATGGAGAGAATTCAACAAATAAAGGAGAGTATTATTGCTGAAATGGAATTCATCCTCAAGTCTTGGTGAGTATCTTCACAAGGTGGACCCAGTTTTTCACAAAATCTCACCAAGACAACAATGACATATAGACTGTTTATACAGCATACATCAAGGGCAAAATAAGATTAAAAATTGAAGGGGGAAAAAAAAAAAAAGATAGCTGGGTGCACAAGACCTAGGATAAAAAAGTGCCCAATCCTGGTAAGCACACTGGTGCTAGGACTGGAAAAGATGTCCATGCAGAATCCTCAAAATATGGAAACATTCCTACAATGGGGCCGGGGCCAGGCCCAGGGTGAGGATGCCCCCCCACTGTAGAAGTAATAGTCCAAAAAAGTCACAGAAACTGATAGGCTAAAGAAGAGCCGTAAAGACGATAAAGTGGACTATTGAGGAAAATAAAGAAATTGTGTATTGTTATGCAAAAAGCCCAGAATTTCCAAACACAAGACATACAAAACGACAGAGAAATTAAAGGAAAGAAAAATACTTAAAAAAAACGGTCAGAAGCTTCAAATAATTTGTATTCATTTATACAACAGATTTGTGAAATACAACATATAAAAACTTTGATCTGGTTGAAAAAAAGAAGCATCTGAGGAAGTGCAGAAATATAAACAAAACCTAGAGATTTTTGAAAAGTAAAAAAAAAAGAAATATGGGCATGGGAAAGAAATAGATTTGATATGGTGCAATATTTATGCAAAGGAGAAAGCCAAATTAATCAATATAAATAAGGTGCCTCAAAGATATCCAGAAAGAAATTCAGGCAAAGGCATCCAGATATGAAAAATTTCACAATAAAAAAAAAAAACACAGAGAATGTAGAAAAGATTAGTAAACTAGAAGAAACACAGAAGGTATGGAATGCCTGCGAAGTGAAGGATTTGGTGTAGGTCTAACACAGGTTACATCACAGCACGATGGAGCGAGTTCCCAAAGTAAGATGAAGCCGGAAGATTAGATCAAGAGATCAGGAATCATCTGAAAAAATATGGACATGAGAAAGACTTAATATGGTGTAATATTTATGCAAAGGAGAAAGCAAAATACAAAAAAATAAGACAAAAAGGAAAAGTATAAAAGATCAGTAATGGAGAAGTTAAAGAAATAAAAACGGAGGTCATGGAGTACCTGCAAAGTGAAGGATTCAGTGTAGAAAATCTAATTCAGAAAGTACCAGAACAGGACAGAGCAATGGATATCCAAATTAAGGGGAAACCAGTGGAACGGGAAGCATTTGGTCAAGTGCCACATTAAGATATTTTGGAGCCTTCCACAGGAAAACCAGTACAAAATGTTCACTTGAAGCTGAACAGCAAGGGAAGAAACAGGAAACTGTGGAAACTCTGATGCAGTTAATGTTTGGGACTGATAGGCCACTGAGATTCCCATAAGACAGAGCAATGGATGGCACAGGATGAAACTGAAGAAAATGTGCCACAGAAATGTGCTATATAATGTCCTACAGAATATGCCCGCAGAATATGAACAAAAAAATGTGCCCTTAGTTTAGAAGAAAATGAGCTAAGAGGAGTTGCTTGATTTAATAGACATGGATAGATATATTAGGATCAAAGAAAGACTGCAGAAGGTCAATGAAACCCAAAAAGTCAGAAGTTTGATAAAACAAAAGAACACTGCAATTAGGACTGTCCATAGAGACCCATGTGATATAACATAAGTAAACAAGATATATTACTGTGCAGCTAAATAAATAAGACAACATTCTACCACAAGAACAAAGGGTAATGAAAGAAAGGAAGGGGAGAAATCTAATGCCTCCATGAAACATCGAATAGAAAAAACTATGAAGCAATTAAGACAAGTGTCACTGTTACAAGAATACAGAAAAAAGGGAACAGATCAGCAAAAATGCTAAGACAGATGTGATAAAAGCAATGCACAGTATTAGAACAGACCAGGATCTATCATGCAATATCACAATTAAAAAAATCTCAGCATAGGTGGAAAAACGTTAAGATATGCAGATTAATATAAAGGAAAAGTACAAAATAAGCAATTTACTAATGACACAGAAGTTTTACAGAGCACTAGGAAACAAGGTAAAAGGAATTGAAAGACCACCAAAAAAAAGAAATAGATACATTTTTGAGATCTATGAACATCCTGTGGAACATAAAGATACTAAATGGACAGAAGTAGAAGAAAGAAGTTTAAAGGTACAGTATATGAAATGGGATGAAGTTAAGTACAGTTGTGTACACTTACCATAAATGTAGATGTTCAAGCGTATTCACTATTGCAGTCATTACATTTGGGTTATCTGACTGCAGGGTAGCCCTCAGCTGGCCTGAATACCAGTCCTGGATTCCTGCGTCGGATGCGGTCTCTTCTTCCATGATGTCAGGGGTATAAAACATGCAGCCGATGCAATTACATCAGCTTTTCTCACCCCAAATGTCAGGTGCCCCCCCAAATGGGAATTATGTTATGTTACACTCCCAACAAAAAGTAAATACACCAGAAAGCTCAAATACACCAAACAAGAAGGAAAGGTAGAGCCAAGAGAAGTCAGGGGGCTGGAGGGAGGGTAACCAGGACGGCAACAGTGAATACACTCAAACATCTACATTTATGTTAAGTGTACACAACTGTACTATGTTCTTTGTGTTTCACTGTTGCAATCATTACATTCGGGTTGATTCCCAAAACTAAGGGAGGAGGAAGTTGAGAGCATTAGGGCAGCTATTAAGCCCTGCAAAACTGCAGTGGCAAAACCAGCTCTGGATTTAGAAAAAATAGGCATGTGGTAATGCTTGGTGAAGGTATGTACAGAGCTCCAGGTAGCAGCTTCTAGGATGTCCCTGGAAGGGACTCCTCTAAGAAAAGCTGTAGAGGTAGATGCAGCCCTGGTGGAATGCGATCTAAGCCTCTGTGGGGTAGGTTTTCAATTGTGCTTATAGCAGAAATTAATGCAATGGGCTATCCATTTAGAAATGGTTTGCTTTGAAATGGCCTTCCCCTCTGCACCTGCAGCAAAGCCAACTAGCAGCTGTTCAGATTTTCTGAGAGGCTTAGTCCTGTCCAAATAAAATCCAAGTGGTCTGTGCATGTCCAAAGAGTGCAGTATTTTCTCCTTTGTTTTGTGGATTCGGGAAAAAAGTAGGCAAATGAATGGACTGATTTAGGGCCACACTAGACACCACCTTGGGCATAAAGGAAGGATTGGTCCGGAGGGAAACTCTGTCTGCATGGAAGATAATTAAGGGCTCCACTGCCATAAGGGCCTGTAATTCAGACACTCTTCTAGCTGAAGTGATGGCTAGAAGGAAGGCTGTTTTCCAAGAAAGGAATTTCAACTCTGCAGTTGCAGCTGGTTCAAATGGAGGGAGAGTGAGCTTTTCCAATACAAAGTTAAGATCCCAGGCTGGAGTAGGGGCTCGCCTGGGAGGGTCTTAAATTTTTAGCCCCTCTGAGGAATTGCTTTAACAGTGGGTGAGAGAAGAGGGGGTGGTTCAGTACTATTATTGTGCTGAAATGGCAGAGGCATGAATTTTGATAGACGAGAAGAGTAGGCCCTTGTGGAGCATTTCTGTTAAGTACTGAAGGATATGAGGTAAGCTGGGCACCGTAGTGCCCATCCCCTGAGCCTGGCTCCAGGAACAGTATCTTTTCCACTTTTCAGCATAGGATTTTCTACTACTAAGTCTCCTTGCTTCTAGAATGACCTCTAGCACCTGCTTACCGAGAGATGCTATTGGAGAGCTGAAGGAATTAGCCAGGCTGCAAGGTTCAGGGTTTGAAGCTGAGGGTGCAGAATCTGGCCCGCCTGCTGGGACATCAGGGAAGGTGTCTGAGGTAGGTGCCATGGATCCAGCAGCATCATACTGACAAGAGGGTACCAGTGCTGGACAGGCCAGTCTGGTGCAATCAGTATTGTCCTTGGTTTGTCCTGTTTGATCTTTAGCAGAACCTTCGAGAGGAGAAGCAGAGGAGAAAAGGCATAAACTGAAAGGCTTTCCCAGGTAAAGGACAGGGCATCCACTTTCCAAGCTTGACTGTGGAGAGTCCTTGTGCAGAATTTGTCCAATTGGTAGTTCTGAGGGGAGGCAAACGGGTCCATCTCTGGAGTCCCCCGTTTTTTTCTCAAGAGGTTGAATATTTTTGGTTCCAGTTTCCATTTGTGGGGGTCCATGAGACTTCTGCTTAGTCTGCCAGTGAATTTAGCTTGCCTGGCAGGAATTGAGCTTGTAGGTGCACATGGTAGTTCAGGGCTGTGTTCCACAGAGCCATGGCTAGTCTGCAGAGAGGGTACGAGTGGGTTCCCCCCTGTTAAGTACCACATAACTGCGTTGGCTGTCTTTATCAATAATTCTCCTGGAAGGATATAGTCTTTCAAGGCTTTCAGGGAATTCTGAACAGCTAACATTTCTTTTTGGTTGATATGCAGGTGCATCTGAGACTGGTTCCATTTGCCCTGAATGCACCGCCCTGCCAAGTGAGCCCCCCCATGCATAGTCTGACGCATCTATAGTCAGGGTTTAGACGGCAGGGGGGTAGATTGAAAGGGAGCCCCTTGATTAGGTGGCAGGCCTCTGCTCACCAAAGGAACTCTGTCTTGTACAAGGAATGATAGCAATCACTGTCTCCAGGTCCGGAGAATGTTGACACCATAGGCTTTTTAGATACCATTGTACTTTCCTCATATGCAGTCGTGCATATGGAAATAGAAAGCAAGAGGCCATGATCCCCAGGGCTTGCAAGATTGTCCTTGCAGACAGCTGGGTCTTTGTGGCCAGTACTCTGAAGTAAGCTGTCAAACAAACCTGCTTCTCTGGCGTGAGGTAAGCCATCTGGGAAGTTGTGTTCAAGCTTGCTCCCAGAAATATAACTTGTTGGCAGAGTACTAGATGAGATTTATTTTCGTTTATAATGTACCCCAGCGAGGTTAGAAGTTTCTTTACAAATGCCAGATGTTTTAATAGCATCTCCTGGCTTTCTTCCTGAATTAGACAATCGTCCAGGTATGGGTACATTTGAGTATTTCTCTGCCTGCAAAATGCAATGGCTGGAGCTAGACACTTTGTGAATACCCTGGGCACAGTAGATAAGCCAAAGGGAAGTGCAGAGAAAGTACAGTTGTGTACACTTACCATAAATGTAGATGTTCGCGTGTATTCACTGTTGCAGTCATTACATTTGGGTTATCTGTTTGCAGGTAGCCCTCAGTCGACCTGATTAACAGTCTTGGGTCCTGCATCGGTTGCCATTCTTCTTCCGTGATGTCAGGTTGTCAGGGGTAAAAAACATGCAGCAGACGTCATTACATCAGTTTTTCTTGCCCCAGATGTCAGGTGCCCCCCTAATGGGAAGCAATTAAATCTATAAATATACAAGGTTATACCTTAAACAAAAAAACAAATATACCAAAAAACTTGTAAGCATTGAAAAGGAGAGAAGTATAGCCAAAAGAAGTCAGGGGGCTGGAGGGAGGGTAACCAGGACTGCAACAGTGAACACTCAAACATCTACATTTATGGTAAGTGTACAAAACTGTACTATGTTCGTGTTTCACTGTTGCAGTAATTACATTTGGGTAGATTCCCAAAGCTAAGGAAGAAGGAATTTAGACAGCATTAGGACCAGCTATAAGGCCCTGCAAAATTGCAGTGGCAAAACCAGCTCTGGATGTAGGAAATATTGGCAAATGGTAATGCTTGGTGAAAGCATCCAAGTAGCAGCTTCTAGGATGTCCCTGGTAGGTACACCTCTGAGAAAGGATGTAGAGGTAGACGCAGCCCTGGTTGAGTGGGATCTGATCCCCTGTGGGATAGGTTTTCCATGGTGCTTACAGCAGAAGTGAATGCAATGGCCTATCCATTTGGTTCGCTTTGAAATAGCCTTCCCCTCTGTCCCCGTGGCAAAAAACACCAGCAGTTGCTCAGATTTCCTTTGAGATTTAGACCTGTCCAAGTAAAATCTAAGTTGTCTGTGCACATCTAAGGAGTGCAGTATCCGTTCCCTTTTGTTCTGTGGAATAGGAAAGAAGGTAGGCAAATGAATGGACAGATTAAAGGCCAGGCAGGATACCACCTTTGGCATGAGTGAGGGATTGGGCCTGAGGGACAACCTGTCCACATGAAAGATGATGAAAGGGCTCCGCTGCCTTAAGGGCCTGTAATTCAGATACCCTTCTTGCTGAAGTGATGGCTAAAAGGGAAGCTGTTTTCCAAGGAAGGAATTTTAAATCTGCAGTAGCAGCTGGCTCGAAAGGTGGAAGGGTGAGGTCCCAGGCTGGAGTTGGAGCTCTCCTGGGTGGTCTTAAATTTTTGGCCCCTCTGAGGAACTGCTTGAGCAGTGGAAGAGAGAAGAGGGGTGGTTCTGTGTTATAAGAAGCTAAAATGGCTGAGGCGTGAATTTTTATCGATGAAAAAGGCAGGCCCTTGTGAAGCATCTCAGTTAAGTATTGTGAAATCTGAGGTAAATTGGGCACTGCTGTGCTCATCCCTTGAGATTGGTTCCATGCACAGAATCTTTTCCATTTTTCAGCATAAAATTAGGCCTCCTTGCCTCTAAAATGACATCCATCACTGGTTTACTGAGGGATGGTAAAGGAGCTTAGGTAATTAGCCAGGCTGCTAGGTTCAATGTTTGAAGCTGAGGGTGCAGAATCTTGTTCTCCTGCTGAGACAGCAGGGTAGGAGTCTGAGGCAGGTGCCATGGGGCCAACAGTGACACTGTGCAGGAGGGGGTACCAGTGTTGGCGTGGCCAGGTTAGTGCAATCAAAATCATCCTTGGTTTGTCTTGTTTGATCTTTAGTAGTACTTTGGAGAGCAGAGGAGGAAAGGCATAAACTGACAGTTTTTTCCAGCTGAAGGACAGAGCATCCACTTTCCAAGTTTGTCTGTGGGGAGTCCTTGCACAAAATGTTTCCAATTGATAGTTCTGGGGGGAAGCAAACAGGTCTATATCTGGGCTCCCCCATTTGCTTGTCAACATGTTGAAAATCCTTGGTTCCAGTTTCCACTCATGTGGGTCCATGAGGGCTCTGCTTAGTCCATCTGCCAGTGTATTTAGTTTTCCTGGCAGGAATCGAGCTTGTAGATGTACTTGGTAGCTCAAGGGGGTGTTCCACAATGCCATGGCTAGTCTGCAGAGGGGGTAAGAATGTGTACCCCCTGCTTGTTTATGTACCACATAACAGTGGTATTGTCCGCCTTTACCATTAATTGTCCTAGAAGAATGTGGTCCTCTAAGTCTGTCGGACCATTCTGCACAGCTAACATTTCTTTATAACTGATGTCAAGGTGCATTTGACTTGGGTTCCATTTGCCCTGAATGCACTTCCCTGCCAGGTGCGCCCCCTCCCCCTCCATGCATACTCTGATGAGTCTGTTAGGGTTTGGGCGGCAGGGGGTAGTGTGAATGGTAGTCCCTTGTTTTAGTGGCAGGCCTCTGCCCAGCAAAGGGCCTCTAGGCGTAGACAAGGAATGACAGGAATCATTGCTTCTAGACCCTGACAATGTTGACACCATAGGCTTTTTAGATACCATTGTAGTTCCCTCATATGCAGTCTTGCATATGGAATTAGAAGAATGCAGGAGGCCATGAACCCAGTGTTGTAGTATTTGCGTTCCAGATAGCAGGGTTTTTGTGACCACTTGTTTGAAGTAGGTTGTCAAGTGAAGTCGTTTCCCTGGCGTGAGGAAAGCCATCTGGGAAGTTGTATTCAAGCTTGCTCCCAGGAATATAATTTGTTGACAGGGTACCAAGTGTCATTTCTTTTCATTTATGGTGTACCCCAGATATGTTTGCACCCTCTGTACAAAAGCCAGACGATTCAAAAGTATGCCCTGGTTTTCTGCCTGAATTAGAGAAACGTCTAGGTATTGGTATATTTGAATATTTCTTTGCCTGCAAAATGCAATGACTGCAGCTAGGCACTTTGTGAATACCCTGGGCGCAGTAGATAAGCCAAAGGGCAGTGCAGAGAACTGATAGTGTGTGCAGCCTGCTTTGAAGCATATTCTGCAAGATTCCCTGAATGGGATGTGCAGGTATGCTTCCTTTAAATTTAGTGTTGCCAACCAGGCATTTTTGCTTAGCACAGAAAGCAACTGGTGAAGAGTCAGCCTCTTGAATTTTGGATTCACCAAAAGGCAGGTCCAGGATAGGATGCCATGAATTGTCTTTTCTGGGTACCAGGAAAAATCTCGAGTAGAAACGCTGTCCGCTTTTTCTCTTCTGGTACAAACTAAATAGCCCCTATGCTTAAGAGAGAGAGTACTTGCTTTTGGGCCTCTGCCCACTGCTTTGGAGGTAGATCCGGCCAAATGCTTGGAGTTGGTGACATGTTGAATTGAAATCTGTATCCTTGGGACACTATTTAAAACCCTTTTTTTCCTGGGAGTCCTCAGTTCTTTGCATGAAGTGCAATCTTTCTCCCCAAAGGGGCAGTCATTTGAGAAGTGCTTGGAATTTAAAAAAAAAAAAAAAAGTCATTGAGACAGTTTACCATGAGGGGAGTTTTTTTACTCCCAAATTTGGAAGTGGAGGCCCCCCACTGCTTAGTCCTGTGCGTCCCCTAGGACTGAAGCTTGGGTGCTCTGCTGGATCTGGGTTTGGACTGCAGGTCTGGAAGAGGCAGGAAAGGACCAATTCTTAGAAGGCCAATGCCTACTAAATCTTGGAGGTTGTACTTGTAAAAAGTCTAACAGTTTGCATAGATTTAGCTTTTTCCTCCATCTTAAGAACTTCTTCTGCGTTGTTGCCAAACAGGTGGCCCTGATTTAAGGGAGCATCCAGTAATTTCGCTTTAACATGATCCGGCAAGGATTGCTCCTCAAGTCAAGCATGCCTTCTAAGTACAGACCCAGTTACCGCAGCCCTGCAAGATGCCTCTAGTGAATCAAAACCATACTGCAATGCATGTTTACAACTTGTTCAGCAGAATGCATAAAATCCTGTAAATCCTTATTTTCAGCACAATCAGGAATCATCAGTTTCTGTTTAAGCAATCCAATAGTATGCAGCTGAGACTTCAACATATGAAACTGGCAATTCCAGGCCTTAATGGCCAAAGTTGCAGAAGTGTATACCTTCTTACCCTATCTATCCAGCGCCCTGGAGTCTCTATCAGAGGGGGTAGGATTTTTGGCAGTAGTACCTTTAATGTCCTTGGGTCCCTGTGAAATGATTTCAGGATCCACAGTAGGATTTTTGAAAAGGAACTTGAGAGTCAGGAACCCTGTAATATCAGCTTTTCTGGAAGCAGAAGGTAGAGAGTCAGGGGCCATGCTAGATTCTGAAAAGGCATCAACAATGTCCAGTACAGGAGGTATAAGAAATCCCTAAGCATCTTTTTAGAATCTGAGAAATCCTGACTTTCCCAACAAAAAAGCTCCCTGAGAGTATGCAAGGTTTCACCAAAAGAGAAATCCTCTGGGGGGGGGAAGCAGAGGGAATAGAGTCCTTAGCATCAGAATCCTCATAGGCAGATGAGGGTAAATCCTGGTCATCAGAGGAAACAAAATTTCAGAATCCTGGTCAGAAGTATCATAAGCAAAACTCAGTCCTAGGTCTCAGAAGGGGAAGGTTGGCTTCCCCTGATTAAAGAAGTAAGATCTTCAGTCATTCTTATTTGTTCTTTAGGCACAGAGGCCTGACCATACGGTCTGGGCGTCCGTTTTCTAGGCATGGCTCTCGTTTTAGGCCTTTAGGAAGAAGATTGGCACCGGTTTAATATGCAAGTCAGTAGGCCTAAATACACCCTCAGAAGCCGGTGCCTGCACAGTGGCTCTGGACCCATCCAAGGTAGAGACATCTGCAGGTTCCACAGTTGAAGCATCTTGCGGCATACCGGACTCCGAATGGGTCTCAGTAGAGGCCGGTGAATCTGAAGTAGCAGGTATCAGCGGCTGCGAAAGCGCCTCACTGAGTACCAGAGAACTGGGCGGCCTGTCTCTGTCTTTATCTTTGCATTTCTTTGGAATGTCGGTAGTCAGATGGCTTACCGAAAACTTATCAGGATAATTGAACCGAGCACCAAAAAATTTAGAAGCGCAAATATACAGACTGATAGTTCGTGTTTTAATTAAGGCACAAAACAGACAGCGAGGTACGTTGTGGTCAGGTCCTAGGCAAGGAATACAGTAAGAATGAAAATCTTTATGGGGTATTTGCTTTCCACAAGAAATGCAAATATTTACTTTTACTGACATTGGTTTAGAGCAAGAAAAACTTTCCAACAGGGCACTTAGCTTTTAGTTGAACACTACGGTTCTGAAACTCGAAAATGAAAATTTCATGAGTCGGCCGACTGGCACTTGCGAACTGCTTCTGCTTCGGGCACCGCACGGCAAGAAAGACTGCTGTAATGACGTCGGCTGCATGTTTTATACCCCTGATGATCTGACGTCACGGAAGAGACAGCAACTGACGTAGGACCAAAGACTTTGTTAATCAGGCCGATTGAGCAAGCAGATAACCCAAATGTAATGACTGGAGTAGTGTAACAGGAAGAACATCTGATAGTGCATGGAGCCTGCTCTGAATCGTAGGTATTTCATGCAAGATTCCCTTATTGGAATGCACAGGTAAGCTTCAAGTCTAATGTTGCCAACCAGGCATCTTTGCCTAGCATAGGAAGCAGCTGTTGAAGTGTTAACATTCTGAATTTTGGGATTACCAAAAAGGTGTTTAGAATAGAGAGGTCCAGGATAGGATGCCAGGAGCTGTCTTTTCTGGGTACCAGGAAGAGTCTTGGGTAAAAACATTGTCCTTTTTCTTATGCTGGGATAGGCTGAATAGCCCTGATACTTAGGAGAGAGAGAACCTGCTGTTGAGCCTCTGCCCACTGATTTGGGGTAGGTCTGGCCAACTGTTTGGGGTTGGTAAGGTGTGGAAGTGGAATCTGTATCCTTGGAAGGCTTTTTAAAACACATTTGTTATGGGTAATGAGCTCCCAGATTTTGCATGCAGGGCAATCTTTCCCCCAAGGGAGCAGGGCTTGGAAGGTTTAAGATTAAGTCAGTGACATTTTTCCATAGGGGGGGGTGTCTTACTACTTCCAGCTTTGGAAGTGGGAGCTCCCCACTGCTTAGGCCTGTGTGCGCCTTGAGACTGTAGCCTAGGTGGTCTGCTGTTCCTGGGTTTGGAATGAAGGCCTGGAACAGACTGGAAAGGACCAATTCTTAGAAGGCCAATGCCTACTAAATCTTGGAGGCTGTACTTGCAGGAAATATTTAACAGTTTGCATAGATTTAGCTTTTTCCTCCATCTTTTTAAGGACTTCTGCTTTGCCAAATAGGCGGTCTTGGTTTAAGGGAGCATCCAGTGGCTTAGCTTTAACATGATCTGGCAAGTTTTGCTCCTTAAGCCAAGCATGCCTTCTACAGACCCAGTGACAGCAGCCCTGCAATGATGCTTCTAGAGTCAAAACCACATTGCAAAGTGTGTTTACCAACTCATTCAGCAGAATGCACTAAATCCTGTAATTCTTTAAGTTCAGCACAGTCAGGAATCAACATTTTCTGTTTAAGTAGTCCCATAATATGCTGCTGATACTTTAACACATGAAACTGGCAGTGTAAGGCCCTAATGGCCAAAGTAGCAGAAGTGTATACCTTCTTACCCCATCTGTCCAAGGCCCTGGACTCTCTATCAGAGGGGGTAGGGTTTTTGGCAGTAGTAGCCTTAATGCCTTTAGGTCCTCAGGAAATGGTCTCTGAGTCCGCAGTAGGATTCTTGAAGAGGAACTTGTGAGAGTCAGGTACTCTACTACCTGTCAGGTTTTCTGGGAGCTGGAGGTAAAGTGTCTGGGGCCAGGCTAGATTCCAAGAAGGCATCATCTACAATGTCCAGGACAGAAGGAATAGCTAAAGGCCTGTGTTGAGGGAAGAGTAAGACTTCCCCAAGCCTCTTTTTTGAGTCAGAGTAATCCGGTCTTTCCCATTGGAAATGCTCCCCAAGAGTGTACAAGGTTTCACCAAATGAAAAATCTTCTGGAGGGGAAGCAGAGGGAATGGAATCCTCTGCATCAGAATCCTCATAGGTAGATAACGGCAAATCCTGGTAATCAGAAGAAATAGAAATTCAGAATCCTGATTAGAAGAATCAGAAGGAAAATTAGTTCTAAGTCTCAGAGGGGGAAGGCTGGTTCCTCTAAGTAATAAGGTAGTCAGCCATGCTTATTTTCTTTAGGCATATGGGCCTGACCATGCGGTTTGGACGTTCGTTTTCTAGGCGTGGGTCGAGTTTTAGGCCTTGAAGATGGGGTCAGTTTGAAATGCAAGTCTGTAGGGCCTGAATACACCCTCAGAAGCCGGTGCCTGCACAGCGGCTCCAGAACCATCCAAAGTAGAGACATCCGCAGGTTCCATAGTCGAAGCATCTCACAGCATACCGGACTCCGAATGGGTCTCAGCAGAGGCCTGCGAATCTGAAGTAATGGGTATTAGGGGCTGGGAAAGCACCTCACTGAGTACCGGCGAACTGGCGTTAGCAGAAGCGTCGTTGGCAGTTTTCTGACCTATGGGGTCTGTGTCTGCCTTTATCTTTACATTTTTTCGGAATATCGGTAGTCAAATGGCTTATCGACAATGTTTCTAGATAGTTGAACAGAGTACCAAAATAATTTGCTGCAAAAATAGACAAACGACGAATAGTTTGGGGGTTGAATAAAGCACAAAACTGACAGCAAGGGACGTCGTGGTCTGAGCCTAAGCAAGGAATAAAGTACGAATGAAAATCTTTGAGGTATTTGCTTTCCACAGGTAAGACAATTGTTAACTTTTACGGACATCAGTTTAAGAGCAAGAAAAAGGATCTCCAACGGGATACTTCGCTTTTTTGAAGATTTTGGTTCTGAAACTCGAAAACGGAAATTTCAGGAGTCGGCCGACTGGCACTTGCAAACTGCTTCTGCTTCAAGCACCGCGTTGCAAGAAAGACTGCAATGGCGTCAGCTGCATGTTTTATACCCCTGACGTCATGGAAGAGACAGCATCCGACGCAGGAATCCAAGACTCTGGTACTGAGGCCGGCTGAGGACTACCTGCAGGCAGATAACCCAAATGTAATGACTGCAACAGTGAAACAGGAAGAACATCAGCCAGAGACTGAAACAAAGTTAAGAAAAGCCTCTAATTGGAAAAAGCCTCTAATTGGAAAACCCCAGTCCCAGATGCAGTACTTAACTTTTGATTATAAGTATTAACATCTTTGCATGAAGATTTAGCTGTGAAGAAGGGCCATTTATAGGTGCACTTCGAACAGACACCAAACTGGCTAACAGGAAAAACAATACTCCTACTTAAAGAGTGAACCTGCAAGCTACCCTAAAATTTTCTAGACCAATAACTCACCTTCAGACGACATATAAACTATACATGGGAATTGATGCCAAAGGAATTTACAGTCATTTAGAAGAAAACTCAATTATGGCAGGAGAACAAAAGGGCAATAAAAGAAAGTCATATGAAGCAAATGATCATTTGTTGTTAAAGTCATAGCGGAGAACTGTAAAAAGGAGAAGAATCTAAGTATGGCATGGACTACAAAAAAACATTCGATAGTATCCCACATTCATGGATAACAAAGTTCTTAAAAATGCATAAGATACACCCTACTCTGATGGACTACATTACAATGACCATGAAACCGTGTCAGACCACTTTAAAATTAAGCCACGATAAAGGGCAAATCATTATCCCAGGGATAAAAATTCAAAGGGGGATATTCCAGGGTGACACTGTCACCACTACTACTCTGCCTTGCCCTTAACCCATTAAGCTGTCTACTTAACAGCTTAGGCCATGGCTATAACTTGGCTCCTAGAAAACCACAGTGTAAAGACTTCTTATCTTCTCTTTGTTGATGATATAGCTTATCAGATGAGGAACTGAAAGTACTCCAAGTTGTCAAAACTTTTCAGATAACATAAGAATGACATATGGTCTTGATAAAGGTACCAAAGCAACCTTTAAAGTAGGAAAACTGCAGCACCAGGAAAACATCAGTTTGGGACAAGAATGTGATATAAAAGAACTTTAGCAAGAGGGAGTGTATACATATTTGGGAATCGATTAAGGATCAACACAAACATGAACAAATTTGAATAAAACTTAGTAAGAAATACTTTAGAAGACTTAAATTAATCCTGAAAACAGCACTGACATCTAGGAATATAATCCAAGCTGTAAACCAATTTGCTCTTCCTATCCTAATTTACAGTTTTGGAGCGATTGACTGGACCCAAAATGTGCTGATAGATTAGACAGGAAAAGAATGATGCTTCACGCTCACCAAATGATTTATAAAAATATCAGTGCATACCAAGATTATACATTTCCCGTTCCGAAGGAGGGATGGGTTTCCATGAAATTGATTACATGTACAGATCTGCAATCGTGGGACTCCAGAAATATCTGCTGACGCCATAAGTCCCAAACGTAGTGAAAGTTTTTAAATATGAGGAGAATAAATCTAAGATGACTTCTACGCTTAATCTAGTATTAGTATATCAGTGTCAAGCAGGAAGGGAAATCAAACCACAATTAGATAAAAATCAGGCAGCTACTGAATGTGCCAAAAAAAAGAAAGAATATAAGATGAAGGAGCAGATGAAAAGGCAAGAAATGTGGAAAATGCATTAATATAGTTGCAAGTATAGAAAACTTCTGGAAGAACATCATGCTGATCAGGACCGAATGTAGGAATGATTAAGGAGAGGCGAATTCAAACCAACAGAAGAAAGTTTAATATTGGCAGCCCAAGGCAGGAGGCTATGTACACGCTGGTTTACAAAATCCATTGAACATGTGGGAGAAAAAGAAATTTAGGTTTTGTAAAACCGAACTGGAAACGGTCACACACCTTGTTACTGGTTGTGAAATACTAATGGCAGGAGGACTGTATACTGAAAGGCATAACAATGTGGCAAAACTGTTGCACTGGGGATTGTGCAAACATTATGGTATTTAAGTGGCTGAGAAACACTGGAAAAATGAGCCACAAAGCATCATAAAAAATGTTTAAGTTTACATCACATGGGAATCACCCATTACCAACAGTTCAAAAGACAGATGCTAAAAAACCGGATACAGTGTCCATGAAAAGATGATAAAAGTAGCATTGATCTCACCACACCCAGTAACTAGTGTCTTCCGTACAGACCGAGAAAGTCATAAAATATAAGGATATGCACGCAGAAACGACAGCACTGTGGAAGAAAGATACCCAGACAGTTCCAATAGTAGTAGGAGCAACGAATCTTAAAAAAAAGAATCCACAATTGTATTTAGATACGTTACGAATACATGCAACCTCAGGAATTTCAGGAAGAGTCATTACTGGGCACTGCGGGTGCTGTGAAGAGCACTTCTGGCTGACATCGATTTAAACAATACTAATTTCATGGACTTTAGTCGTACTTTGGTCCATTCCAGTCATGGTATTAAAAACCCAAAAGATTTGGAGAATTTAAAAAAGGGAGAGACCAAAGCCCTGTTAGCAGCATATGCCTACAAGAAAGGGCAAGGCTGCTTAAGGTTTTTTTTTTTTTTTTTTTTTTTTTCCAAATATGCTCACCCGTATTATCTTGGCTTGTGAAAAAAGTACAGTTTTGTACCTACCATAAATGTAGATGTCCGAACTGGATAGCATCTGCAGTCATAACAAGTGGGTTGTCCTGTCGTCAGGCAGCCCTGCAGTCGGCCGGATTCCAAAGTCCGGGTCCGGCTTCGGCTGATGTCGCACTCCACCCGACGTCATCTCTGTTGGTCTTCGGGTATAAAAGCATCAGCCGACGCCATTTTCCTCAGTGTTTCTTGCCCCAGATGCCAGTAGCCCTCTTGCAGGCTAAAAATTTGGATAGATGCCAATGTTTCCAAATAGATAGAGGTAAACACAACAATAAGCATATATGTACATATATACAAACAAATACACCATAATAGACTCCCCCCCAACAGCTAGCTATTAGGAGGGTAAACACCCTAGGAGTACCACAGAGGGAAGGAGGGAGGGTAATCCTGACTGCAGATGCTATCCAGTTCGGACATCTACATTTATGGTAGGTACAAAACTGTACTATGTCCTTCATGGATGCATCTGCAGTCATAACAAGTGGGTAGAATACCATAGCCAACTAGGGAGGAGGATAAAAGTAGATTATGGTGTGTTTAGGATCCCTTGCAGTACAGCAGTGGCAAACCCTGCTCGGGATCTGGAATATAGAGGCAAATTATAATGCTTGGCAAATGTATGCACGGAGGTCCAAGTAGCCGCCTCAATAATGTCTTTGGTTGCCACTCCTCGTAAGAAGGCTGTGGTAGTGGCTGTTGCCCTTGTAGAATGAGGTCTTATGTTCTGTGGAATTGGTTTTCCATGGAAGGAGTAACAGTATCGTATGCAATTTCCTATCCATTTGGAGATTGTCTGTTTGGAAATAGCTTTTCCTTCCCTTCCTGTTGCATAGGCTACAAAAAGTTGGTCAGTCTTTCTGCTATTTTTGTTCTGTCCAAGTAGTAGCGTAGCTGTCTATGTACATCCAAGGTATGCAGTATTCTTTCCCTCTGTTTTGTGGGTTGGGAAAGAAGGTAGGTAGGTGGATTGCCTGGTTTAAAGACACTCTGGATACCACCTTGGGCATAAATGTAGGATTAGTCCTCATGGACACTCTATCTTGGTGGAAGATTAGGAAGGGTTGCACTGCCATTAAGGCCTGTAGTTCTGAAACCCTCCTTGCTGAAGTAATTGCCAGTAGGAAAGCAGTTTTCCATGACAGGTGTTGTAGGTCTGCTGTTGCTGCTGGTTCAAAGGGTGATAGTGTCAACTTTTCTAGCACAAAGTTTAAATCCCAAGCTGGTAATGGTGGTTTCCTTGGAGGTTTTACATTCTTGATTCCTCTGAGGAACTGCCTGAGCAAAGGGTGCGAAAAACAGGTGGATCAAAGCTGTATTCTGCTGAAATAGCTGATGCATGTATCTTGATGGAGGAGTAGGACAGGCCTGAATGAAGAAGTTCGCCAGATACTCCAGAATGTTAGGCATATCTATGTTTGACACATCTTTTCCTCTTTCCGCACTCCAAATGACAAACCTTTTCCATTTTCCAGCATAGTTCCTTCTTGTTGAAGGTCTGCGTGCTTCAAGAATAATGTCTTTAACTCTTTGGGAAAGTTCTGGATTAGCTGCTGCTATGTGATGTTCCATGCAGTCAGTTGCAGCGTTTTTAGGTTTGGATGTATGATGCTGTAGTTGTTCTGAGTTAACATCAAAGGCATCAGGGGTATTGGCCACATATTGTTCCGAGACATGCTCTTCAGTAGTGGGTACCAGTGTTGTCTTGGCCAGTTTGGAGCTATCAGGATTATCCTTGGACGTTCTTCCTTGATTTTTAGTAGTACCTTGTGTATCAAAGGAAGAGGTGGGAATGCATATGCTGTTAGGCCTTTCCAGTTGAAGGAGAGTGAGTCCACTTTCCATGCTAGTGGGTGGAATGTCCTTGTGCAGAATTTTTTGAGCTGGTGATTGAGAGGTGATGCGAATAGGTCTGTGGCATTCCCCATTTCTTCGAGATGGTCTTGAAGATGTCCGGGTGCAGCTTCCATTCGTGGGCATCCGAAGTGGTTCTGCTTAATATGTCTGCTAGAGTATTGTCTTTCCCCGGTACAAATATTGCCTGTAACTGAATGTTGTAGCTGAGTGCCAGGGTCCACAGCTCCAAGGTCATTCTGCATAGGGGGTATGAATGAGTGCCTCCCTGTTTGTTGATGTACCACATGACTGTGGTGTTGTCTGTCCTTATCATCAACTGGCCCTCTGAGAAATGGTTTGAACTTTTGGATTGCCAGTTTTACTGCCAGCATTTCTTTTAGATTGATGTGCAGGTGAAGTTGATCCTGTGTCCACAATCCTTGCACGCATTTGTCCAGCATGTGGGCCCCCATCCTAGGTCTGAAGCGCCTGTTGTGATGGTCTGGCTTGGTTGACATCTGCGAAAGGGTAGGCCTGGGTTTGACTGGCATGCCTGAGCCCACCATAGGAACTCCTGTTTTAAGCATGGAATTAGTGGGATTTCTGTTTCTAGACTGTGTCTGTGTTGGGACCATAAATTCTTTAGGTACCACTGTAGTTTCCTCATATGTAGTCTGGCAAATGGGACCAAGATTATGCATGATGCCATGAAGCCCAAGGCCTGCAGAACTTTTCTTGCTGTTAACTTGTTCAGTTTTGTTAGTGCCAAGAAGTAAAGAGGAAGTTCTTTTGTTTTTCTGTAGTCAGGAATGCCATTTGTTGTACTGTGTCCAATTCCGCCAAGAATGTCCTTGTTTGGGATGGTATCAGCCTTGACTTTTGTAAATTGACTGTGTATCCCAGTCCTTGTAGCAAGTAAATGACCCTTTGTAAATCTGTTGTCAGCTTGCTTTTGTTGTCCCCTTGTAGCAGGCAGTCGTCCAGGTATGGGTAAATTTGAATTCCTGTAGTCTGCAATGGGCGATTACTGATGCCAGGCATTTTGTGAATACTCTGGGCAGTAGATAAGCCAAAGGGCAATGCTGAGAATTGATAGTGCTCTGATCCTGCAAGAAATCTGAGGTATCTTCTGCAGATTGGTCGAATGGGGACGTGCAGGTATGCCTCCTTGAGATCTAGAGTTACCAGCCAAGACTCCTTGCCCAGCATGGGAAGAAGTTGCTGTAGGGTCAGCATTTTGAATTTTGGGACAATGATGTATGTATTTAAGGTGGACAGGTCGAGAATTGGTCTCCAACTTTTTCCTTTCTTGGAACTAGGAATAGTCTGGAGTAGAACCCCTTTCCTTGTTCTGCTGTTGGCACTCTTTCCACAGCTCTCATGTTTGCTAACTCCATTATCTGGCGTAGAGCCTCTGTTTTTGATTTGGAGGTAGATTTGGCATTCCTCTTTTGACTGGTAAAGTGTGGAAGTGAAACCGGTAACCTTGATCTATGGTTTGTAAAATCCACTTGTCTTTTGTTATGTAGTGCCAGTTCTTTGAAAATAAGGTTAACTTTCCGCCTAGAGGAGCTGCTATTTGTTCCCTGGTAGGCGGATTTAGGATTAAGTCACTGTGGTTGTGCTGATGTAGTGGCAGTGGCTGTGTCTGTGCCTCTGTTGTTACCTTGCCACTGTCGTCCTCTGTAGGCACCTCCTCTGGATTGGTTTCTGCCTCTGGAACGTCTATTCCTGCCCCTTTGAAATTTTGTGGAGTCAGGAAAGGACCAATTTTTGGCAGGCCAGTTCCTGCTAAACCTTGGGGTTGAACCTGCAAGAAATCTTTAACAGTTTGAACAGATTTTGCCTTTTCTTCCATTTTCTTCATAACCTGCTGGGCAGGTGTACCAAATAAACTTGTCTTGTCCATAGGAGCATCTAGCAACTTAGCTTTAACATGATCCGGTAAAGCTTGTTCCTTTGGCCATGCATGCCTTCTTATCACTGTGCCTGTCATGGCTGATCTAAATGAAGCCTCCAGTGCATCATAGCCACATTTTAAGGAATGGTTGCTAACCTGTTGTATGTTATTTACCATCTCTAATACATATTTCTTATCAAGAGATTCATCAGTGGTTAGTTTTTTAGTTAACTGATCAAGCATAAACTCTTGGTATTGTATCATGTGAAACTGACAGTTTAAAGCTCTAGCTGAGAGAGTAGCTGAAGTGTAGACCTTTTACCCCATCTGTCTAGTGACCTTGCTTCCCTTTCAGAAGGAATAGGGTTTTTAGCTGTGGTCGGCTACTGCCTTGGGACCCTGGGATATAGTTTCTGGGTCTGCAAGTGGGGCCTTGTAAAGGTGGTGATGAGTATCTGGCACCCTGTAAAATCTGTCTGGTTTGGCAGGGGCTGGGGTAAAGAATCTGGAGCGGAGCAAACATCATTGAAAGCATCATCCACCACAGAGAGAACAGGAGGTATAGCTAAGGGCCTGTGCTGTGGGAGGTGCAGAAAGGTCCTAAGTCTTTTCTGGAGTCTGAAAAATCCTGTTGCTGCCATTGGAACTGTTCTCGCATGGCATGCAAGGTTTCCCCAAAGGAGAATTCTTCTGGTGGGGAAGCAGCTGGAATGGATTCTTCAGCATCAGAATCTTCAAAATTGGAGAAGGGAGCCTCAGGCTGGTCAGTTATGTCTGATTCATCAGCAGAATCATCAGAAGACACTGGCTCAGGGGGCTCTGCCCTAGGTCTTTTCTCTGGGGGCTGAGAGGCCCTGTCTGGGTGAGATTGAGATCCTCTAATTAAAGAAATTAAATCTTCTGCCAAAGAAAGCATTTGAGAACTAGAAGAGGGCCTGGATGTGGGGGTTTAACAGGCACTGATTTAGTAGTCTTGGCTGCTTTAGCCCTGGCGAAGGCCTTAATGGACATGGCAGCTGGAGGCCTAGCAGCACCACGTGCTGGGGTAGAGACATCCAAGGGATGGTGTCTGATAAGTCAACCACCGTAGTGGGTAAAATTTCTGAGGTCGATTCAAGAGTTGTAGCAGGGGCCTCAGTTGTAAGAATAGGTTCAGCTGTACTTTGAGCAGTTTTCTCGGTTTCGCGAAACCGAGACACTCATGATTTGCTTTACCGTGGTTTCGGCCGAAACCGCGGACCGAGTGTCGGTCTATCTTTGCGTTTTTGGGGTAGTCGGAGGATCCGACGGCATAATGTACGCAAAATCAGAACCGAAAAACTGTTCTGCAAACTCCGACCGACGCCTAAGCGTTCGTCGGTTGAAAGAGGCACAGGCCGAACAGGCTGCTACGTCGTGGGCTGGGCCTAAACAAGGCAGACAGTAAGAGTGGAAATCTTTATGAGGTATTTGTTTCCCACAGGTTAAACAATTGTTAACTTTTTCTGACATCGGCTGAGGCAAGAAAGAGTCCCCAACGGGGTACTTAGCTTTAGAAGTCTTCGAAGTAGTATTCGGTAGAAGTAATCTCTGGATCCGACCGACCGGCACTTGCGAACAGCTTCTGCTTCGGGCGCCACGCGGCAAGAAAGACGGAGGAAAATGGCGTCGGCTGATGCTTTTATACCCGAAGACCAACAGAGATGACGTCGGGTGGAGTGCGACATCAGCCGAAGCCGGACCCGGACTTTGGAATCCGGCCGACTGCAGGGCTGCCTGACGACAGGACAACCCACTTGTTATGACTGCAGATGCATCCATGAAGGACATCAGATATGGCAGCATGACTACTCTGTGCTCCGCTGTATACAATATAAACACATACACACACACGGGTGCATTGAAACATCTATATCCCACCAGTTTGTTGATGGTGTTCCCATCCGAGTCAAAGGTATGGAAGTTGGACCAGACAGCTACTAGTACTGCCTACCTCAGCTTACAGGCTAATGGTAGTAATTCCACATTTCCTCTGTGTGGCACTGCCTTGAAGCCTGGCTTCAGCAATAGTGGACCTTGCCACTCCTGCCAACCTTGTAACCTTTCAAATTCCCAATTTCTGCCCAAGACTGAGAAAGACCATACTTACCACATAATCTTCCCTCCCAGGATAGGCACATCCATCCCCCTTTTCAGAGCCTCCAACTCCCAAGCTGTTAACAGAACTTGGGTCAACTTGCCCACAGACGGGGCTTTATCCTCTACAGCACTGGCTTGGCAATGATGCTTGAGGTACTGCATTACCCCTCTAAAATGATCTCTGCAATTTGCACAGTGGATACCTACACCATGAAAGCACTTGCAGAGGCATGCACATGAAAATCAGGCATACAGCCGAAAGTGTCTGACTTGCCTGCATGGCAGCCACACCATGATCACCTGTCACCTGCAGCAGCAGGTTAGGTGCCTTACAGACATGGGGGGGGGGGGTTGGGGTGCAAAAAGAATTTAAATATCTAGAACAATGGATGAGGATCAGCTAACTGGACACTTTTCAAAAAATACTTACAAAGGCCTTTAATTCTGCATTACTGAAAACTGCTGCACAAACCAGTGGTCTTGACACACAAATGCCGTGTGCTGGTCAAGCTATATAAAAGATGTCTCTATTATATATACCGCATAGAATACATATTTAACTTAAACACTTCTGACTAGAAAAGTTGTGCTTCGAAAACCTGACTGCAAACAACACTCTGCAAACATAGGGAAAAGTAGCCCAAATCAGAAAGCGCCTTCAGAAAAAAAGTATTTGCCTTCCTCACTCTTTGCCTCACACTTTATAGAGAGCAATACAGGTGGAGAAAGAATACAACATAAAGTACTTGGCATTCAGAAAACAATGAAATAAAATCCCCCCAAAATTAGAGTTTTATTAATTTTGTGACAATTTAACAAAATACTGCCATCCCCCAAGTTTGATCTATTCTTTCAGCAAAAGGTAGAAAGTCACTTCCATACATAAGCAATTTTCTGACTCTCTGCTGCTGACTACAGGAAGCGCTGTACCTTCTTAAACTGAATTAGTTCTTTTGTGCATGCCATCTTTAAGCATGGTCTCCACTTTGAAACAAGTTTACTGAACTCTTCTTTTGTCAACAAACAGCAATTACATGAGAACACACACACATCCACAAGTAGAGCTCCAAAGCAAGCTCACAAAAAGATGCGAGAAATGTCCATGCCACTCCTTCTCCCTCAAGCAGATCTCCAAGTGGTGTGTCAAACACTACTTTCAAAGACACAACTTACCCTCGATAAAGAAAAGTTGTGTAAAATCTTACCAGAACAATAGAGGTCCATCACTTCCATGTTGCAGTAATTTGCATATGGGTTTACTCCTCGTCTTGCATATGTACGGCCAGTATATAAAAGTTTTCAGTCCCTCTGAGGTGTGCGACACCTGACGTGGCTGAGGGAATGAGGGCCATAAAAGTGACATCGGCACTCACCAGCCCTCAGACCTGAAAGACCCAGTCGGAGCCAGTCCTAAAAGGGCAATGCCAGTCCAGTGTCACCCAGATAAGGAAATGCAACCCAACAGGAGGGGAAGGTGGGTGGGAAGGAATACTGCAACATGGAAGACAAGGACATCTATGGCTATGGTAAGATTTTACACAACTTTTTTTATGTCCTCCTATTCCCATTTTGCAGTATTATGCATATGGGAGAGTGCCAAAGCTCACTGTGATGAGGAGGTGGTCTAGAGGCAGATTCCAGGAATACATGAAGGATAGCCCTGGCAAACCCTGCCCTGGATCTAGAGATGTGGTCAGGTTTGTAGTGTTTGGTGAAGGTGTGAACAGAAGACCAAGTAGCTGCCTCCAGGACAGTAGAGGTGTCCAGACCCTTAAAGAAGGCTCCTGAAAAAGCCATGGCTCTGGTGGAATGTGCTTTAAGTGCCTCTTGCAGAGATTTACCATGGAATAGGTAGCAGAAGGTGATGGCCTTCGAGATCCAAGTAGAGAGTCTGCTTGGACACTGCCTTCCCCATGGCTCTAGGGTGGAAGGATACAAGGAGTTGGTCAGCCTGTCTGATGGACTTGGTCTTATGCAGGTAAAACCGGATTTGTCTATGCACAATCAAGGAGTGCAGTACTCTCTTACTGTCCCCCTGTGGGTTGGGGAAAAAGACAGGCAAGTGTATGGCCTGGTTAAGAGACAGGGCATTCACCCCCTTGGGCATGAAAAAGAAAGTTATGTCCCTACCATAACGTTCCATGTGAGTTGTTCATCTCACCTTTGTGCCGATCCATCGGCTTCGAGTCGGCTGCTTTCCAAGCTCTCGAGCTCTGAGAAGCTCTATACACAGTCCCTATCCCATGATGCTCTGCTGCCAAACCCCAGATCTAGTTTGCTGAACCCAGCAAGAAAGCACAACTAAGCAACCCAATATAACAAAGTAACTATTTACAATTAGTTAAAAGATAACCTGGCTGACAAGAGGATACTAGGAAGATCAAACAGACCACCAACCATACCCGTTCTTCCAGAACATAGAGGGGGAAGGTGAGAGAGAGTGCAAGAACAAAGGAGAGATGAACAACTCACATGGAACGTTATGGTAAGAACATAACTTCTTTATGCGAAGTTGCTCAATCTCGCAGTTTGTTCTTACATGTAGGTAGCGTCCCAAACACCCTAATCCTGGGCGGCTCGCAGGAGTACATTCCTGAGAATGGTGGAACCAAAGGAAGCCCTGTCCCTGGAGGCCCTGTCCACTTTATGAGTAATAAACGTATCAGGTTTGGACCAAGTAGCAGCTGCACAAATGGTGTCCAAAGGTAAACGAGCTGCATGAGCTAAGGACGTAGAAACAGCCCTGGTAGAATGAGCTTTCACTTCACGTTCTAAAGGTTGATGAAGAAAAATATGCAAACTTTACACAATCAGAAAGCCATTTGGACAACGTAACTTTGGATACCGAAAGGCCCTTCTTATTGTCTGCATGGGAAACAAATAGTTGATCTGATTTTCTGAATTCTTTTGTTCTGTCCAAATAAAATCTCAATGGTCTGTGAACATCAAGCTTATGCAACATGTATTCCAATTTACTGGCTTGATGCCTGAAAAAAATGGGAAGTTCAATGGACTGGTTCAAGTTCGCTTCAGAACAGACCTTCGGTAGAAAGGATGGATTTGTTCTCAAACACCCTTTCGGGGTGGAAGACCAAATATGGGGGCCTAATAGAGAGTGCTTGAAGTTCAGAAACTCTACGTGCCGAAGTAATGGCCACTAAGAAAATTGTCTTCCAAAAAAGGAACTTCAAAGGACAAGAAGATGTGGGCTCAAAGGGGGGGAAGCATGAGTTGAGACAGCACCAAATTTAGATTCCAGGGAATAAATTGGATGTTTGATAGGGGGTCGAAGGTGATGAGTCCCTTTCAAAAAGGCTTTACATAATCTGTGGGACATAATGCTAGAACCTCCGCATCCCACATGGAAGTTAGATATGGCAGCCAATTGAACCCTTATAGTAGCAGCTGCCGCACCACCGTGGAAAAGTGAAGTAAAAAATTCCAGAAAGCTATGAATAGGGGCGATAAAGGGATCAATACCATGTTGAGAAGCCCAATGACCAAATTGTTTCCATTTGCTGTTATATAGTTTCCTGGTAGAGACTTTATGAGAAGAAACCAGAATATGCTGAACCGCGGGAGACAAATCATAGGTTGGGAGTGGAGCAGCCAAGCTGTCAGTTTTAGGGATACAAGAGAGGGGTGAAGAACTCCCAACGAATGAGTCAGAAGGTCTGGCACTGGGTCCAGAAAGTACAGTGTACAATTACCATAAATACACATGTTAGAGTGTATTCACTGTTGCAGTCATTACATTTGGGTTATCCTGCTGGCAGGTTGCCCTCAGTCGGCCTGAATTCCAAAGTCTTGGGTCCTGCATCGGTTGCTGTCACCTCTTCCCTGACGTCAGTTAGTCAGGGGTATAAAAGATCCAGCCGACGCCATTTTATTCAGTTTTTCTTGCCCCAAATGTCAGGTGCCCCCAAAAGGGTAGGCTAAAATTATGTAAAAAAAACATTTATGGTAAGTGTACACAAAGTACAGTTTTGTACCTACCATAAATGTAGATGTCCGAACAGGATAGCATCTGCAGTCCTAACAAATGGGTTGTCCTGTCGTCAGGCAGCCCTTCGGTCGGCCGGATTCCAAAGTCTGGGTCTGGCCTCGGCTGGTGTCGCACTTCACCCGACGTCATCTCTGCTGGTCTTCGGGTATAAAGGCATCAGCCGACGCCATTTTCCTCAGTGTTTCTTGCCCCAGATGCCAGTTGCCCTCTTGGAGAGCTAAATTTTGGATAAATGCCAATGTTTCCAAAAAGGTAGAAGGCAAACACAAAAAATAAGCATGTATATACATATATACAAACAAATACACCATAAGAGATCCCCCCCAGCTAGCTATTAGGAGGGTAAATACCCTAGGAGTACCACAGAGGGGAAGGAGGGTGGGTAATCCTGACTGCAGATGCTATCCTGTTCGGACATCTACATTTATGGTAGGTACAAAACTGTACTATGTCCTTCAAGGATGCATCTGCAGTCCTAACAAATGGGTAGAATACCATAGCCAAACTAGGGGAGGAGGAAGAAGAATTATGGTGTAGTTCGGATCCCTTGCAAAACTGCAGTGGCAAAGCCTGCTCGGGATCTAGAGTATAGAGGTAAGTTATAATGCTTGGCAAATGTATGCACGGAGGTCCAAGTAGCCGCCTCAATAATGTCTTTGGTAGCCACTCCTCGTAAGAAAGCTGTGGTAGTGGCTGTAGCCCTTGTAGAATGAGGCCTTATGTTCTGTGGAATTTGCTTTCCATGGTAGGAGTAACAGAATCTTATGCAATTTCCTATCCACTTGGAGATTGTCTGTTTGGAAATTGCTTTTCCTTCCCTTCCTGTTGCATAAGCTACTAGAAGCTGGTCAGTTTTTCTACTGCCCTTGGTTCTGTCCAGGTAGTAGCGCAACTGTCTGTGTACATCCAAGGTATGCAGCAGTCTTTCCCCCCTGTTCTGTGGATTGGGAAAGAAGGTCGGTAGGTGGATTGCCTGGTTTAGAGACACTCTGGATACCACCTTAGGCATAAATGTAGGATTAGTTCTCAAGGACACTCTATCTTGATGGAAGATTAGGAAGGGTTGTACTGCCATTAAGGCCTGTAGTTCCGAAACCCTCCTTGCTGAAGTAATTGCCAGTAGGAAAGCAGTTTTCCAGGATAGGTGTTGAAGGTCTGCTGTTGCTGCTGGTTCGAATGGAGGGAGTGTCAATTTTTCTAGCACAAAGTTCAAGTCCCATGCTGGTAATGGTGGTTTCCTAGGAGGTTTTACATTCTTGATCCCTCTGAGGAACTGCCTGAGTAGAGGGTGTGAGAAGACAGGGGGTTCGAAGCTGTATTCTGCAGAAATAGCTGATGCATGTATCTTGATGGAGGAATAGGACAGGCCTGTATGGAGAAGCTCTGCCAAATACTCCAGGATGTTGGCAATATCTATCTTTGACACATCTTTTCCTCTTTCAGAACTCCAAGTGACAAACCTTTTCCATTTTCCTGCATAGTTCCTTCTTGTTGAAGGTCTGCGGGCCTCAAGGATAATGTCTTTAACCCTTTGGGATAAATCTGGGTTAGTTGCTCTTATGTAATGTTCCAGGCAGTCAGTTGTAGAGTTTTCAGGTTTGGATGCATGATGTTGTAGTCGCTCTGAGTTAACATCAAAGGAGTCAGGGGTAGTGTCCACGTTCCTCCCAGAGACATGCTCCTCAGCAATGGATACCAATGTTGTCTTGGCCAATTTGGAGCTATCAGAATTATTCTTGGACGTTCCTCTGATTTTCAGTAGTACCTTGTGCATCAAAGGAAGAGGTGGAAATGCATATGCTGTCAGGTCTTTCCAACTGAAGGATAGAGAATCCACCTTCCAAGCCAGTGGGTGGTATGTCCTTGTGCAGAATTTCTTGATCTGGTGATTGAGTAGGGATGCGAATAGGTCTATTTGTGGCATTCCCCATTTTTTTGTGATGGCCTTGAAGATGTCCGGGTGTAGCATCCATTCGTGAGCATCCGAGGTAGTTCTGCTTAACATGTCTGCTAGGACGTTTTCTTTTCCCGGTACAAATATTGCCTGTAACTGAATGTTGTAGCTCAGAGCCATATTCCATAGGTCCAGAGCCATTCGACATAGGGGGTATGAATGAGTGCCTCCCTGTTTGTTGATGTACCACATGACTGTGGTGTTGTCCGTCTTTATCAGTAATTGGCCTTCTTTGAGGAATGGTCTGAACTTCTGGATTGCTAGTTTTACTGCCAGCATTTCTTTCTGATTTATGTGCAGGTGCAGCTGATCTGGAGTCCATAATCCTTGAATGCATTTGTCCAGCATGTGGGCCCCCCAACCTAGGTCTGAGGCGTCCGTTGTGATGGTTTGGCTTGCTTGAATGTTGTGGAAGGGCAAACCTGGGTTTGACTGGCATGCTTGTGCCCACCATAGGAACTCTTGTTTGAGGCATGGGATTAGTGGTATTTCGGTTTCTAAGCTGTGCCTGTGTTGAGACCATAAATTCTTTAGGTACCACTGTAGCTTTCTCATATGCAGTCTGGCATGGGGGACCAGGATAATGCATGATGCCATGAAGCCCAAGGCCTGCAGTACTTTCCTTGCTGTTAGTTTGTTCTGCTTTGTTAATGCCAAGAAGTAAAGAGGGAGATGTTCTTGTTTTTCTGCAGTTAGGAATGCTATCTGTTTTACTGTGTCCAATTCTGCACCCAAGAATATTCTTGTTTGGGATGGTATCAGTCTTGACTTTTTTAAAATGACTGTGTATCCCAGGGCTTGTAGTAAGCAAATGACCCTTTGTAAGTCTTGTGTCAGCTTGCTTTTGTTGTCCGCTTGTATCAGGCAGTCGTCCAGGTATGGATAAATTTGGATTCCCTGTAGCCTGCAATGAGCGATTACTGATGCCAGGCATTTTGTGAATACTCTGGGCGCAGTAGATAAGCCAAAGGGCAATGCTGAGAATTGATAATGCTCTGATCCTGCAAGAAATCTGAGGTATCTTCTGCAATTTGGTCGTATGGGGATGTGCAGGTATGCCTCCTTGAGATCTAGAGTTACCAGCGAACACTCCTTGCCCAGCATGGGAAGTAGTTGCTGTAGGGTCAGCATTTTGAATTTTGGAACAATGATGAATGTGTTTAAAGCGGACAGGTCGAGAATAGGTCTCCAACTTTTCTCTTTTCTTGGTACTAGGAAGAGTCTGGAATAAAATCCTTTGCCCTGTTCTGTAGGTGGTACCCTTTCCACAGCTCTCATCTTTGTTAATTGAGCTATCTGTTTTAGAGCTTCTGTTTTTTGATTTGGTGGTAGGTTTGGCATTCCTCTTTTTACTGGTAAGGTGTGGAAATGAAACCTGTATCCTTGGTCTATAGTTTGCAAACTCCACTTGTCTCTTGTGATATAGTGCCAATTTTTTGAAAATAAGGCTAACTTTCCGCCTAAGGGTGCTGCTATTTGTTCCCTGGAAGGCGGTGTCAGAGCCAAGTCACTGTGTTTGACCTGTTGTAGTGGCAGTGGTTGTGTCTGTGCCTCGTTGGTTATTGCCTTGTCACTGGCGTCCTCTGTAGGCACCTCCTCTGGATTGATTTCTGCCTCTGGAACGTCTATTCCTGCCTCTCAGATTTAGAGGAGTCTGGAAAGGACCAATTTTTGGAAGGCCAGTTCCTGCTAAACCTTGGGGGCTGAACCTGTAAGAAATCTTTAACTGTTTGTACAGATTTTGCCTTCTCTTCCATTTTCTTCATTACTTGCTGGGCAGGAGAACCAAATAGACTGACCTTATCCATAGGAGCATCTAATAGTTTTGCTTTAACATGATCCGGCAAGACCTGTTCTTTCAACCATGCATGCCTTCTTATAACTGTGCCAGTCATGGCTGATCTAAATGAAGCCTCCAGTGCATCATAGCCACATTTTAAAGAATGGTTACTAACCTGCTGAATGTTATTCACCATTTCTAAAACATATTTCTTATCTAAGGAATCATCAGAGGACAGTTTCTTAGTTAACTGATCAAGCATAAACTCTTGGTATTGGATCATATGAAACTGACAGCTCAAAGCTCTAGCTGAGAGAGTAGCAGAGGTGTATACTTTTTTACCCCATCTCTCTAAGGACCTGGATTCCCTTTCAGAAGGGAGAGGGTTTTTCGCTGAGGTTGAAGCTACTGCCTTAGGCCCCTGGGAGATAGTCTCAGGATCTGCAAGGGGAGCCTTGTATAGGTGGTGATGAGTGTCCGGTACCCTGTAAAACCTATCGGGCTTGGCAGGGGCTGGAGGTAAAGTATCAGGAGCAGTGCAAACATCATTTAATGCATCATCCACAACAGGAAGAACTGGAGGTATAGCTAAGGGCCTATGTTGCGGTAAGTGTAGAAAGGTCCTAAGCCTTTTTCTCGAATCTGAGAAATCTTGTCCCTGCCATTGGAATTGCTCTCTCATGGCATGTAAGGTTTCCCCAAAGGAAAATTCCTCTGGTGGAGAGGCAGAAGGAATAGATTCTTCAGCATCGGAATCTTCATAAGTAGAAAAAGGAGCCTCTGGATGGTCTGTATTGTCTGAATCATCAGAAGAGTCATCTGAGGACACTGGCTCAGGGGGCTCTGCTCTAGGTCTCTTTTCTGGAGGTTGAGAGGCCCTGTCTGGGTGAGATTGGGATCCCCTTATTAAAGAGACGAGATCCTCTGCCAGAGTAAGCATTTGGGAACTGGAACTGGGCCTTTGAGAGGGGGGTTTAACAGGCACAGACTTAGCAGTTTTGGCTGCTTTAGCCCTGGCAAAGGCCTTTATAGACATGGCTGCAGGAGGCCTAGCAGCACCACGTGCTGGGGTAGAGACATCCAAAGGGATGGTGTCCGATAATTCTAGAGAAACCACATTAGTAGGCAAAACTTCAGAGGCCGATTCAACTAGGGTAGCAGGAGCCTCGGTAGTAGTCATAGATTCGGCTGAAGATTGACCCGTTTGCTCGGTTTCGGCCGAAACCGAGACACTCGCGGTTTGCTTAACCGTGGTTTCGGCCAAAACCGCGGACCGCGAGTGTCGGTCTTTTTCTTTGCGTTTCTTAACAATTTGTGAAGTCGGAGGATCCAACGGCATAATGTACGCAAAATCTGAGCCGAAAAACTGTTCAGCAAACTCCGACCGACGCCCAAGCGTTCGTCAGTTGAAAGAAGCACAGGCTAAACAGGCTGCTACGTCGTGGTCTGGGCCTAAACAAGGTAAGCAGTAAGAGTGGAAATCTTTATGAGGTATTTGTTTCCCACAAGTTAAACAGTTATTCACTTTTTCTGACATCGGCTGAGGCAAGAAAGAGTCCCCAATGGGGTACTTAGCTTTTTAGAAGTCTTCGAAGTAGTATTCGGTAGTAGTAATCTCTGGATCTGACCGACCGGCACTTGCGAACAGCTTCTGCTTCGGGCGCCACGCGGCAAGAAAGACTGAGGAAAATGGCGTCGACTGATGCCTTTATACCCGAAGACCAGCAGAGATGACGTCGGGTGAAGTGCGACACCAGCCGAGGCCAGACCCAGACTTTGGAATCCGGCCGACCGAAGGGCTGCCTGACGACAGGACAACCCATTTGTTAGGACTGCAGATGCATCCTTGAAGGACATCTGTACTATGTTCTTCGTGTTTCACTGCTGCAGTCATTGCATTTGGGTAGAGTCCCAAAGCTATGGTTGGGGGGCTGGAGCTAGACAGCATTAGGAACGGCTATGAAGACCTGCAGAACTGCAGTGGCAAAGCCTGCCCTGGATTTAGAGTAGAGTAAAGAGGCAGACTGTAATGTTTTGTAAAGGTACGCACTGAACTCCAAGTATCAGCCTCTAAAATGTCTTTGGTTGGTACTCCCCTGAGAAAGGTTGCAGAAGTGGCTGCAGCTCTGGTTGAGTGTGGCCTAAAGCCCTTAGGCACTGGTTTGCCATGCTGTGAGTAGCAGAAACGAATGCAGTGACCTATCCACTTTGAAATGGTCTGCTTGGAGACGGCCTTTCCTTGTGATGCTGTGGCATATGCCACTAGTAATTGTTCTGTCTTTCTGAAAACTTTAGTTTTGTCCAAGTAGAATCTAAGTGGTCTGTGTACGTCCAAAGAACGCAAAATCCCCCTGGTTCTGTGGATTTGGATAAAAAGCTGGCAAATGAATGGTTTGGTTAAGGGCTACACTGGATACCACCTTGGGCATAAATGTACGGTTTGTTCTCCAAGAGACCCTGTCTGGATTAAAAATGATAAAGGGTTCTACAGCCATGAGAGCCTGTAGCTCTGAAACTCGTCTTGCTGAAGTTATTGCTAGGAGCAGAGCTGTTTTCCAAGATAAGAACTTCATATCCACAGTAGCAGCTGGCTCAAAAGGAGGTAATGTGAGTTTTTCCAAGACATAATTGAGGTCCCATGCAGGTATTGGCGTTCTCCTTGGAGGCCTAAAGTGTTTAGCTCCTCTGAGGTACTGCCTCAATAAAGGATGAGAACAGAGTGGTGGCTCTGTATTGTAATAAGCCGAAATGGCAGAGGCATGGATTTTAATTGATGAAAAAGATAGGCCTTTGTCCAGCATCTCAGTTAAGTATTGCAAAATCTGAGGAATATTTGGGACAGCTGTATCAGTTCCTTGAACTTGGTTCCAAACGCAAAATCTCTTCCATTTCCCAGCATAGGATTTTCTAGTACTAGGCCTTCTGGCTTCTAAAATGACATCCATCACAGCTGTACTGAGAGGTGTGGTTTGTATGGCTACATTATCCGCCATGCTGCCAGGTTTAGGGTCCTGAGTTGGCTGTGCAGAATCGGATTGTTTTGCTGGGACAGTAGATGAGGTATTTGAGGCAAGGTCCAGGCTGGGTATTGGGACAAGTTCCTTAAGACTGGATACCAGTACTGGCGTGGCCAGTCTGGGGCAATCAGAATCATTTTTGGTTTCTCCTGCCTGACCTTTAGGAGTACCTTGGTGAGGAGAGGCAGTGGAGGAAAGGCATATACCGATAGGTTTGTCCAGTTGAAAGATAAGGCATCCACTTTCCAAGCTAGTCTGTGATAAGTCCTTGTGCAGAATCTTTTTAGTTGATTGTTTTGAGGGGAGGCAAATAGATCTATGCCCGGGCGTCCCCATTTCTTTGTTATAATGCTGAAGACTTGTGGATCCAGGTGCCACTCGTGGGGATCCATGAGGTTTCTGCTTAGTCTGCCAGAGTATTTTCCTTTCCTGGCAGGAATTGTGCCTGCAGATGAACTTGGTAAGTCAATGCTGTGTCCCATAAAGCCATGGCTAGTCTGCACAGGGGATAAGAATGAGTGCCGTCCCTGCTTGTTTATGTACCACACGACCGTGGTGCTGTCTATCAGTAGTTGTCCCGGATGAAGTAGGTCCTTGAAGGCTATCAGGGCATTTTGAACAGCTAGCATCTATTTTTGATTGATATGTAGATACTTTTGGTTTGTGGACCAGGTGCCCTGAATGCCTCTTCCTGCCATGTGTGCCCCCCAGGCATAATCTGATGCATCCGTTGTTAGGCTCTGCCTGGCTGGGGGTAGTGAGAATGGCTGTCCATTGTTTTAGTGACAAGCCTTTGCCCACCATCGAAACTCCTGTTGCAGGCAGGGAATTAGAGTAATCATTGTTTCCAGACTGTGGCAATGTTGTGTCCAGACACTTTTTAGGTACCACTGAATTTTCCTCATATGCAGTCTTGCATATGGAATTAGTAAGATGCAGGATGCCATGAAGCCCAAAGCCTGCAGAATTTTTCTTGCAGATAACTGGGCCTTTGTTGCCATTTCCTTGGAATAGGTAGTCAGATGTCTTTTGTCTGGAGTGAGGAGCTATCTGGGCAGTTGTATTTAAGCTTGCACCCAGGAATATTATTTCTTGAGAGGGTACTAGTTTTGATTTCTTTTTGTTGACTGTGTACCATAGGCATGTTAAAAGTCTTATCACAAATGTCAGATGTTGTAGTAGAATGTCCTTGTTCTCTGCTTGTATGAGGCAGTCGTCCAAGTAAGGATATATTTGTATTCCTCTGTCTGCAGTAAGCAATTACTGGTGCCAGACACTTTGTGAAGACACTGGGCGCAGTAGATAAGCCAAAGGGCAGTGCAGAGAATTGGTAATGCTTTTAGCCAGCCTTGAATCTGAGGTATCTTCTGCATGATTGTCTGATTGGGACATGCAGGTATGCCTCAGTCTAAAGTCACGAGCCAAGCCTGGCTGTCCAGCATAAGCAGAAGCTGCTGTAAGGTCAACATCTTGAATTTTGGTATATCCAGGAAAGTGTTTAGAATAGATAGGTCCAGTATAGGTCTCCATGCTTTGTCCTTTCTGGGTACAAAGAACAGTCTTGAGTAAAATCCTTATCCCTGCTCTTGCTGTGGCACTTGTTGAATAGCCCTCATGTCCATGAGAGCTGCGGCTTGTTTTTGAGCCTCTGCCCATTGATTTTTTTGGCAGGTCTGGCCAACCGTTTGCCCTTGGCAAGGTATGGAAATGAAACTTGTAGCCTAGTGACACTGTCTATAACCCATTTGTCATGAGTTATAATGTGCCAATTTTGAGAATAAAAGTGCTAGTTTTCCCTCTAAGGGTGCTGCCAGAAGTTAAGTGCTTGGTGCTGGCAGGGGGAAGTCATTGGGACTGTTTCATGTATGATTGTGATTGGTCTTCTCCACCTTTGGAGGTAGAAGCACTCCACTGCTTAGACCTGTAGGATCCTTGCGGCTGTGATCTGCCTCTGGGGCGTCTGGATCTGCCCCTTTGAGGTCTGAGACTGGAAAGGACCAATTCTTTGTAGGCCAGTGTCGGCTAAATCTAGGTGGCTGTACCTGTAAGAAATCCTGACCATTTGCATAGATTTAGCTTTGTCCTCCATTTTCTAACACCTCTTCTGCCTTAACACCAAACAAGGTATCAAGTTGTAAAGGAGCATCTAATTATTTTGCTTTAACATGGTCAGGCAGATTTTGATCTTTTAACCAAGCATGGCTCCTAATGACAGAACCTGTAACAGCAGCCCTGCAGGAGCCCTCCAGAGAATCAAACCCACATTGCAAAATGCTTTCCACCTTGTTCAGCTGCATGCAATAAATCCTGCATTTCTTTGTTTTCTGCACATTCTGAAGTTGCCATCATTTTCCGTTTAAGCAATGTCATGATATATTGCCGATATTTGAGCATATGAAACTGGCAATTTAAGGCCCTTATAGCCAAAGTAGCAGATGTGTAAATCTTTTCCCCATCTATCCAGTGCCCTAGAATCCCTGTCAGAGGGGGTAGGGTTTTTTTTGCAGTAGAAGCCTTGACCCCTTCTGGACCCTGAGAAATAGTTTCTGGGTCTGCAGTAGGGTTTTTGAAAAGGAATTTATGAGAGTCAGGGACCCTGTAGTATCGGTCCGGCTTAACAGAAGCTGGATGTAGAGAGTCAGGGGGGTCAGACTAGACTCCGAGAACACATCTACAATGTCCAACACAGGTGGAATAGCTAGAGGCCTGTGTTGAGGTAGTAAAAGGAAGTCTGAGCCTTTTCTTAGATTCTGAAAAATCTTGGCTCTCCCAGTGGAAGTGCTCCCTCATGGTATGCAAGGTTTCCCCAAAAGAGTAGTCCTCAGGAGGAGAAGCTGAAGGAATTGATTCTTCAGCAACAGAATCCACATGGGGGGGGGGGGGGAGAGAATATTCCTGATCAGAAGAGGAATCCGAAGAAATGGAAACCTGATCTGAAGATTCATAGTCTGTCTCTTGCCTAGACCTCTTATCAGGAGGGGGATGGGAACCCCTGATCAAGGTAATTAAGTCTTCGGCCATTTTGAGCATCTGTTTTTTGGGCATGTAGGCCTGTCCTTGTGGCTGGTGAACTTGTTTCTTTGCCTTTAAAGGTGTTTTAGTCTTTGAAGTCGGTTTAATATAGAATTGTTTAGGTCTGAATACACCCTCAGAAGCCAATGCCTGCTCAGCAGCTCCGGACCCATCTGAGGGGATAATCTCAGAGGCTCCAATACCTAGAGCTTTGAGCGGCCTGGCCGACTCCACGTGGGAGTCGGTAGCGGCCTGCAACTCTAAAGTAGTGGGCATCAGGGCCTGCGAAAGCACCTCACTGAGAACCGGCGACTTGCTTAGGAGAAGCTTCATCTGTTTTGGACCTCAGTTGCCTGTCTTTTTCTTTGTATTGTGAACTTCGGTAGTCTGATGGCTATCCGACGATATTGTATAATTAAATCTTCGCCCAAAATAGCTTAATGCAAAATCGTACCTACGCTTAATAGTGTGTTGGTTAAATCTAGCACAAAAACAGACAACTAGCAACGTCGTGGTCAGGGCCTAGGCAAGGAATACAGTAAGAATGAAAGTCCTTATGAGGCATTTGCTTCCCACAAGAAATTCAATTAACTTTTTCTGACATCGGTCTGGAGCAAGAAAAGTTTCCCCAATGGGGGTACTTAGCTTTTAATGAAGACTTCGGATCTGAAACTCTAACACGAAAATCTCAGGAGTCGGCCGACCGGCACTTGCGAACTGCTTCTGCTTCGGGCACCGTACGGCAAGACAGACTGAATAAAATGGCGTCAGCTGCATCTTTTATATCCCTGACAAACTGACATCAGGGAAGAGGCGACAGCAACAGACGCAGGACCCAAGACTTTGGAATTCAGGCCGACTGAGGGCAACCTGCCAGCAGGATAACCCAAATGTAATGACTGCAACAGTGAAACACAAACATCTCAAGGTTCTTCCACTTGGTATTGTTGAAGGAAGGGGAACCATATCTGCAGAGGCCAAAATGGGGCTATCAGAATAACAGTCCTTCCCAGGCTTTTGGCTTTCTGTAAAAATTAGGGGATTAGCGGAGATGGAGGAAAGGCATATAGGAGACCAGAGGGCCAATCGTGTACGAATGCATCCCTTGGGATGTCCCCCAGTGGAGGGTACAGGGCAAAGTAGCTTCTGCATTTGGCATTCATTGGGGATGCAAAAAGGTTACAAGGCTGGCCCCATTTGCGGAATATCCTTTCCTCCACTCGTTCTCTGAAGGACCACTCATGAGGCAACAGAATGGCTCTGCTCAATTTGTCCACTATCATGCTGAATGACCCCAGGATGTGCACTGCTATCAGGAAGGTGGACACAGCCCACTGCAAAATTCTCAGGGCCTCTCGGCATAAGGGATAAGATCTGGTTCCCCATTGCTTGTTGATGTACCAGACTACTGACATGTCAGTCTGCATTGCAATAGTCTCTTGAGGTAGAGAGTCTTGAAAGTGTTGCAACGCTAGGAACACCGCTCAACTCCAAGACATTGATGTGCAAACTGGATTCCATCTCTGACCAAGTACGTTGGACAGTTCTTCCCTGACACAGCCGCCCCCACCCTATCAGGGATGCATCCGTGGTCACTGTGGCTGTGTGTGTGGGGGGGGGGGGGGTACAAACGGACGACCTCCAGTTACTTGGTGGCTGTTCAACCACCAAAGGAGGTCCTTTTTGCAAGTATTTGTCAGCAAAATCTTGTGAGACATTGGAAGTTAAGACCACTGTGTGAAGAGCAACCATTGGAGTATCCTCATGTGCATACACCCCAGGAGGAACCGCTATGAGAGTCACTGCCATGGTGCCCAACAGCTTCAGAACTTAGAATGCAGGGACTTTCTTTTCCATCAACAAAAGGGATACTTGGTTTCGTAAGGAGATTACTCGTTCTTGAGGTAATCTGACCAGGGTGGTGGTGTCTAGATCTGCTCCTACAAAGGAAATATGCTGCAACGGCGATAAAGCAGATTTTTCGAACTTTAAGGTTATGTCCAACTGGGAGCACAAGCTGACAGTGTAATCCCTGGCGTGAATCAGTTGATGCCTGGTGGTGGTGGTGAGAAGCCAGTTGTCGAGATATGGAAACACCCGGAATCCTAAACGTCTCAGGTGAGCCATGACCACTGATGCATTTGGTGAACACTCTGGGGGCTGTGGTGAGACCAAAGGGCAGAGCTCGGAATTGGAAGTGACTGGCCCCAGCCGAAAATGCTAGTGATCTCTGGATGGCCTGGCCATTTTGATATGGTAGTACGCATCCTTGAGATCCATCGAGCAATATCCAATCGCTCGTTTCAAGAAACGGAAGTATCGATAGAAGCATGACCATCCGGAACTTTCCCTTTTTGACAAAAGTATTTAGTTTGCTGAGGTCTAAGATGGGTCTCTGGTCCCCTGTTTTCTTTGGAACTAAAAGAACCTGGAGTAAGTACCAGACCCTATCTGGTCTGCAGGGACTGGCTGGATGACTTTTCCAGCAGCCTTTGAATTTCTATGACTGCTAGATTCCGCAGACCTGGTGGAACGTCTGGGATTCTTGCACGAATGGAAGGGGATTCTGAAAAGGGAATGATGTAACCTCTGGTAATTATGCTTTTTACCCAGGAATCTGATGCAATTCCTAGCCAGGTATCTGGGTATAAAGCTAAGCGACCCCCAACTGCCTCCAGAGCAGGACGGTCGGGCCTCCTGTCAGGAGCGCAGATAGGGCTTGCCAAGGAACTGCTCCCTGTCACCCTAGTTCTGCAAACCCCCTCTGCCACCTGGGCGTAGTCTACCATTATACCCCCTTCCTCTGCCTCTGGAGGGGGGTTCACCCACGTGTGTTCTGGAAAGCTCCTCAGGACTTGCGGAACCACATTTTTCCACCCTTCTGTCCTTTGGGGTATGGTCTAGTGGGGTTGGAAAAACAGACTCCTATGACCGTCTTTCCTTCCTGCTCACACCTAGTGAGCGTCTCCTTGACTTTAGGCCCAAACAAGGAAGAGCCATCCAATGGGGTATTAACAAAGGAAGACTTGAAGGCTTCCGCAAAGGACCATAAGGCACATCCAGGATAGTCTCCGCAGAGCTATCGCTGAACCTGCTGCTCGGCTCGATCCCTCGGCTGCATAAGAAATGAGCCGCATGGACGAGTTTACAATGGAATTAAGGGTGTTAAGCTGTGCGGTCACCTTCTCGGAGACAGCATCATCTGTGTTGCCCTGTAGAGCATCTCCAAGCTCTGAGATCATCTCGTTGAAGACAGGTAAAGTGGGTTAAATAGTTAAGCGATCACACTGCAAATGCCGCAGAACTAAAGATGCGTTTCCCCCATCAGTCCATAGTCCTGGAATTTCTATTAGGAGGATGGACAGAAGAGGTCTCGGACGTCTTTCTTGGTGGCCACCACCACCATGGCATCAACAGGGACTCCATTTGTAAGGAAGGACCTATCTTGAGGGGAGGTGATAAATTTGCTGGGCCCTGAGGGACCAGTTCCATGGAATCAGGAGACTCCCAATGCCTTTTGAGCGATCAAGTACATTAATTCGTTGAAAGGCGTAGTAACCCAGGAGATGGAAGGTTGAGACCCAACGGCCTTCAGGTGCACCGAATGATCCTCAGTAGGGGTACGGGACTGCCAGTCACCCCTCTGCTTAAGTACTTCTAGGATGTCTACAATGAGACATCCTCTGAGGGGGACCGTGGGGACCCTTCTGATTCCTCTAAGTCGGTGTCTGATGTCAAGGATTCCTGAGGGGAATCCAAGTGCCTCCTCTTGCACAGTCTCTTCAGTGGGGGCATCTGGTGAAGTCGCTGTAGAGCAGGAGTCGCCCGATGGGGTTACCTGAGGCTCTGGGTCTCGACGCTTGGTAGGAACCTGTGATGTAGAGACAGAACAGGGTCCTTTAGGGGAGGAAGAGGAAGGACCTGAAGAGGTAAAAGTCTTAGCAGACATGACCTTCCTCATGACATCGGTGTCTCGGTCCAAGGAGTCTGCCGGTTCTGAAGAATATGGCAGTCTCCTTGGGGCAGAGACCACAGGCAAGCTAAACTGCGCAGTGGCCCCAAGAGGAAGAGCCAGAATCGAAGCCTCGGTTAGACTCTCCTCCCCAGACCCAGCGAGAGCGTGTTGGCTCTGAGACCCTTCGATCGGAACCAAAGATCTCAAGGTCGACTGGGCCAAAGGCACCGGAATAGGCCTCTGCTCAGAGGGTTCCACAACTATCATGTCCTCATCTTCCGGCTCCAAAGGCTCAATTGGTCTTGGAGGAAGAGCAGAATCCGTGACCTGCCAGATGAAATGAAGCCGAAAGCAATTTGGCCAAGGCCAGGTTCTCCAAGAGTCTCTTGCACCACATGGTCCACATCGACATCCGAGAGGGTCCTGGAAGAACGGGGCGAAGGAGCCGAAGAATCCACTGACCGAAGGATCTGAGATTTTAAAACCTCAGATACCGGTTCCAAACTCGGGACTTTGCTCCGAGGCAAATGTTCGGTGCTCGGCTCAGAGGGCTGAGGAGCCGGTGACCAAATCTTCCCAAAGGTGCTCGGAGTCGATGACTTGGGTTCCGATGACACCTTGGAAGGCTTCGACCCCTTCAAAGATTTGGAGGTCTATTCAGACTTATCCAAAGCCTCTAGGAAGTCTGATTTTAAGAGGCCTCTAACGATTAGCTTTCTACCCCTTTCCAGCATAACTCTGCCACTAAGAGTGGCAGATGGAACAGTCCTCTTGCAGGTGTGTAGCGGCCCTAAACAATGAACACATGAGATGTGGTGGTTGGTGATGGACATCTGCCCACAGCCACACCCCTTGAACCCTGATCTGCTTTTCTGACATGCCTCAAAAAATGAGAAAAGAGCACAATTGCTAAGGTTCAGATCCCTGAACACTCCTAACTCAACTTTGCAGCTATTAAAAACACTAAGAATCACAAAAAACATTCAGATCCCTGAACGCTCACTATTTCACCAAAAAAAACAGATAGACTCACTGACCGAGCCCAGTCAAAAACTCAACTAAAGAAACAGCCAAAGGCCTAGGAGCAGCCGCTCCTAAGAAAACACACAAAGCGCACACTAAGTACCTCAAAAAACACACAATTACTATTTAGACAACTACACTTACATAACTACCAAACTATCACAGTTATTTTCTGTCAAAAAGACAAGAAAAAAAGGGTACTGGTCCAAGCTTCTTGTGAAGAGCGTGAGATCCGTTGCAGCGGCAAACTAGATCTGGAGTTTGGCAGCACAGCATCATGGGTTAGGGACTGTCTCGAGCTTCTCAAGAGATCGAGAGCTTGGAAAGCGGCCGACTCGGAGAGGAGGCATCGGCTCTGAACCCACGTTTAAGAACAAACGGTGAGATAGAACTAACCCATCCATGTGAAGTTGTTTAAAGGGTAACTCTATTGTTGTGGAAAACTAGAAAGAGAGGAATAGCCATAAGGCCTTGTAGTTCTGATACTCTTCTCGCTGAGGTCAGGGCTATAAACAGTACAGTTTTCCATGTGCAATGTTTTAGAGAAGCTTTATCTGCTGGCTCATAAGAGGGGGGGGTGCAAGCTTTTCAAGCAGGTAGTTAAGATTGAGGAGGGGAGGGTTTTCGGGGAGGTCTGAGGTGAAGTACCCCCTTAAGGAAGGGCTTAAAAGGAAGCCTGGATGCCAAGGATGGATCCAGAGGAAGGCATGCTGAAACTGCAGACAGATGAGCTTTGATGGATGAATAAGACGAGCCAGTCTGCAGTAGCTCACACAGATAAGATAGGACTAGAGGGGGTTTGCTAGAAAAAGGGTCCAGAGAGCTTTTGTGACACCAAAAAGTGAAATATTTTCCACTTGAAAGAGATAGGATTTTCCTGCCCTCCTGCAGGACATAGGGCACATCCTCGCTGTAGAGATGTCTAAAGAGGATCAGAATCCTATCATCAGCCACAGGGTGAGGTGTAGAAGCTGCCACTGTTGGTGAATCAGTGACCCCTTGTGTGAGAAGGTCCACTCTGGGGGATTAACTTGTGGGGACTGCCCTTGGACAATTGTAGAAGTAAAGGGAACCAGTGCTGCCTGGGCCAGTAGGGAGTCACCAACAAGATTTTTGGTGTGCCTTGCTGAATTTTCAGTAGGATTTTCTGAATTAGCGGGAAGTCAAGGGGGGGGGGGCATATAGATATTTCTTCTCCCAGAAGACTGAGAAGGCATCTGTTGCCAGTGCCTGGGGTCTGGTGTCCTGGTGCAAAAGCCAGGAAGTTGCCTAATGATGGAGGAGCCAATCAGGTCTATTTGAGGTACACCCCACCGGTGGACCAGATCTAAGAAGACATCTCTGTGAAGCATCCATTCATGGTTGTTTGTGATGGTTCTGCTCAGATAATCTGCCTGGGAGTTGTGGAGAGAGGGAATGCAGGACGGCTGCAAACAGACTCCCAGTGAGGTGGCAAATTCCCACACCAGAAGGGCTAGTCTGCAGTGCAGGTAAGACTTGGTCCCTCCCTGCTTGTTGAGGTACTACAGCACTGTGGTATTGTGTGTGTAAATCTTCAATGGGCCCTGCTGGAGGAAAGGTAGAAATTCCTGGAGGCCCAGAAGAACTGCCCTCATCTCTCGGGCATTGATGTGTTCCAGTATGTGAGGATTTGGCACAGGCCCTACACGCTTCGATGGCCCAGAGTTGCTACCCAGTCCAAGTCTGAGGTGTCTGTGTGCATGATCTGTGTGGGCTGAGGTGGTTGGAGGGGAAGACTTGGGTTGTGGTTCATGTGTGCCAACCACCACTGTACTTCCTTTTTCAGGTAAGGCAAAAGGGGCACCCTGTGCTCCAGAGTATGGGAGTGTTGTGTCCAGACTGAAAATAACACTTTCTCATATGCAGTCTTGCTAAAGGTAGCATTGAGATGGTGTCTTTCATGTAAGCCCAACAGTCTAAGAAACTGCCCTGCTGTCAACTCTGTGGAATGAAGCACCAGAAGCAGATGTTCTGTCAATGGGTTCACTTTGAGGAGTGGTAGATATGCTTCCATGAGGTCTGAGCATAACCTGCACCTGAAGAAGACAATGTCTTGGGTTGGCTGGAGATGGGATTTTGGGAAGTTTAGCTGGAATCCAACTGACAGTAGAAGGGCCACTACAATGTGGGATGGGCAGCTGGAGGGTCTCTTGGCTGGCAGCCTGGATCAACAGGTTGTCCAGGTAAGGGCATATCTGCATTCTCTTTGTCCTGCAATACGCAATCACGGAGGCCAAGCATTTTGTGAAGACTCTGGGTGTAGTGGAGCACCCAAAAGGCAAGGCAGAGAATTATAAGTGAGAAGTGCCCACTAAGAACCACAGGCATTTCCTGCAAGTTGGTTTTATTGGGATGTGGAGATAAGCATCATTTATGTCTAATGTTGCCATGAACCCTTGGGGAATCAGGAGAGGGAATAAGGCTGGAAGGGTCAGCATTCTGAAGGTAGGAACCTTTAAGGAAAGGTTGAGGTGGGAGAGGTGTACTACAGGTCTCCAGGGTCCGTCTTTCCTAGGGACCATGAAGATCCTGGAGTAGAATCCTCTTCCTTTTGCAGCTGAGGGGACTGGTTCGATGGTGCCCTGAGCTATCAGTCTGCACTACCAGTTGCAAAAGGTGCAACTTATGCAGGTAGTTGTGGGATACAGGACATGATGTAACCATTCTATACTATGGACAGGACCCACTTGTCTGAGGTGAGGTTGGTCCACACTGGGAGGCAGTGAGAGGCGGGGCTGACAATGGTACAGAAGGAGGGGTTGGAGGAGGCAGGTAGTCAGATGTTACTTGCCCTGTCTTGAAAAGGGGGGGGGGGGCTCTCTGGCTAGAGGAGGAAGATGCTCTAGATGTAAGTGGTCGTTTCCTTGTGGGCTTCCTAGGCCTTGAAGGAGCAGCAGGGCGAGAGCACTTCCTAAAACTGAGTTTTAGCTGGATAATTTCTTTGGAACTTAGAAATGGGAGAAACCAGCAAATGTTTCAGGTCCTGCATTTCTTTACCTTTTTGCTGGAGTGACTTGACGAGGTCTACTACCTTAGAGCCAAATAATCCAGTGCTGTCCAAGGGAGCATCAATAAGCTTTGCCCTGAAATCAGGCAGTGGTTGAAGGCGCAGCCAGGCGTATCTACGCAAGGCAGATGCTGATGTTGCTGACCTGACTGAGGATTCAGCAGCATCATAACTGCGCTTTATGGAGTGTCTGGTAACCTGGGAAGAAAGGGCCAGGAGAGAGGTCAGTGATGCTTTGGCAGAACAGTTTGGAATAGCCACCAGGAGTTTGGTGGTAGATTCCAAGAGAGTTGAGGCATACTTGGCCATGTGAGTTTGTTAATTTTTCGCTCTGAAGGACAAGGTAGCAGAAGTATAAATCTTTTTACCCAAACGTTCCATTGTTTTACTGTCTTTATCAGCAGGAAGAATGGTGGTAGTGGGTAGGAGTTTAGAGGCCTTGTCCGTAGGAAGTACAGTTGTGTAATTACCATAAATGTAGATGTTAGAGTATATTCACTGTTGCAGTCATTACAATTGGGTTATCCTGCTGGCAGGCTACCCACAGTCAGCCTGAATTCCACAGTCTAGGTCCGGCGTCTGTTGCAGTACAGTTTTGTACCTACCATAAATGTAGATGTTCGAGTGTTCACACTGCTGCAGTCATTACACTTGGGTTATCCTGCCGTCAGGCGGTCCCGCAGTCGGCCAGAGTTCCAAAGTCTTGGTCCGGCATCGGTTGCTGTCGCTTCTTCCCTGACGTCAGTGCACCACGGGTATATAACATGTATCAAAACGCCATTTTCTTCAGTTTTTCTTGCCCCAGATGTCAGGTGCCCACAAGTAGGTAGGCAATACATATTGCTAATAAAACATATATACAAAATAAAAACAATACCTTCAGTTACAAGCAAATACACCACAAAGGTTGTATATGATAGAAAGGTATAGATAAGTCCAGCTAGGACAGAGGGGATGGAGGGAGGGTAACCTGGACTGCAGCAGTGTGAACACTCGAACATCTACATTTATGGTAAGTACAAAACTGTACTATGTTCATAGTGTTACACTGCTGCAGTCATTACACTTGGGTAGAATCCCCAAGCTAAGGTTGGGTGGCTTGTCTATATAAAAAGAGTTAGGATTGGCTATGAGGCCCTGCAGAAGTGCAGTGGCAAATCCTGCTCTGGATTTAGAGTAAAGAGGCAAGTGGTAATGCTTGGTAAAAGTGTGCACTGAACTCAAAGTTGCAGCCTCCAAAATTTCCTTGGTTGGTACTCCTCTGAGAAAGGCCGTTGAAGTGGCTGTTGCTCTGGTAGAATGTGGCCTAATGTTATTAGGGACTGATTTTCCATGCTGTGTGTAGCAGTAACGAATACAGTGTCCTATCCATATGGAGATAGCCTTGTCCTGTGATCCTGCAGTATATGCTGCAAACAGTTGCTCAGTTTTCCTGAAAGCTTTTGTTTTGTCCAAGTAGAAGCGTAGCTGCCTGTGTATGTCCAAAGAGTGAAGTTTCTCCCCTTTATTCTAGGGGTTTGGATAAAAAGTTGGCAAATGGATGGTTTGGTTAAGAGCCACACTATATACCACCTTTGGCATAAAGGCAGGGTTTGTCCTTAAAGAAACCCTATCCTGATGAAAAATTATAAAAGGTTCCACTGCCATTAATGCCTGTAGCTCGGAGACTCTTTGTGCTGAAGTTACTGCCAGGAGCAGAGCTGTTTTCCATGATAAAAATTTTAGATCGGCTGTATTGGCTGGCTCAAAAGGTGGCAGGGTCAGTTTTTCCAAAACTGAAATTGAGGTCCCAAGTTGGTGTTGGTGCTCTCCGGGGCGGTCTTGTTTTTAGCCCTTCTGACGATCTTATGTTTTTAGCCCCTCTGAGGTACTGCTTTAGCAAGGGATGAGAGAATAAAGGAGGATCCGTGTTGTAATCTGCTGAAATGGCAGAGGCATGGATCTTAATTGATGAGAAGGATAGGCCTATGTCCAGCATCTCAGTTAAGTATTGTAAAATCTGAGGAATGTTTGGGACAAGAGGGTCAAGGCTTTGAGCCTGGTTCCAGGCGCAGAATCTCTTCCATTTTTCTGAGTAAGATTTCCTGGTGCTATGCCTCCTGGCCTCCAAAATGACATCCATAACAGCTTTAGAGAGAGGGGTTGCCTGTTTGACTAATGAATCTGCCATGCAGCCAGGTTTAGGGTTTTGAGCTGACCATGCAGGATCTGATTGTTTTGTTGAGTCAGAAGCTGTGAAATTTGAGGCAAAATCCATGGTGGGCCTTGAGCCAAGTTCTTTAAGATTGGGTACCAGTGCTGGCGTGGCCAGTCTGGAGCAATCAGGATCATCTGCAGTTTTTCTTGTCTGGCTTTTAGGAGTACCCTTGAAAGGAGAGGCAGTGGTGGGAAGGCATAAACTTTTAGGCTTTTCCAGCTGAACGAGAGAGCATCTACTTTCCATGCTTGTGTGTGGCAAGTCCTTGTGCAGAATTTTTGTAGTTGGCAATTCAGTGGGGAGGCAAAAAGATCTATGTCTGGGCATCTCCATTTTTGCGTTACCATGCTGAAGATTTGTGGATTCAATTTCCATTCGTGAGGGTCCATATTTCTGCTTAGATAGTCTGCCAGAGTATTTTTCTTTCCTGGCAGGAATTGTGCTTGCAGATGAACTTGATAAGTTAGAGCTGTGTTCCACAAGGTCATGGCTTGCCTGCATATGGGATAAGAATGAGTGCCCCCTTGCTTGTTTATGTACCACATTACTGTGGTGTTGTCTGTCTTTAATAATAAATGTCCTGGATGCAGAAGGTCCTTGAAAGCTGTTAGGGCATTTTGAACAGCCAACATCTCCTTTTGACTGATTTGAAGATGCATTTGGTCTGTGGTCCACTTGCCCTGAATACATTTTCCTGCCATGTGTGCTCCCCAGGCGTAATCCGAAGCATCTGTTGTTAGTGTCTGCCTGGCTGTGGTTAGAGTGAAAGGCTGACCCTTGTTGAGGTGACATGCCTGTGCCCATCTAAACTCCTGTTGTAGGCAGGGAATTATTGGTATTAATGCTTCTAAACTGTGAGAGTGTTGAGTCCAAACACTTTTTAGGTACCACTGTAATTTCCTCATATGCAGTCTGGCATATGGAATTAGTAGTATGCAGGATGCCATGAATCCCAGGGCCTGCAGAATTTTTCTTGCAGGGAGATGGGACTTTTTTGCCAGTAATTGAAAATATTGAGTCAGTTGTCCTTGTTTTCTGGCATGAGATAAGCCATCTGGGCCGTTGTATTTAAGCTGGCACCCAGGAATATTACCTGTTGTGAGGGCAGTAGTTTTGACTTCTTTTCATTTACTGTGTACCCTAGAGAAATTAGCAACCTTTTTACAAACGCCAGATGCTTTATAAGAATGTCCTTTGTCTCTGCTTGAATAAGGCAGTCATCCAGGTATGGATATATTTGAATTCCTTTTTGTCTGCAAAATGCAATTACTGGTGCCAGGCACTTTATAAAGACCCTGGGCGCAGTAGATGAGCCAAAGGGCAGTGCAGAGAATTGGTAGTGCACTGTACCAGCTTTGAATCTGAGGTATCTTCTGCAATTTTGTCTGATAGGGACATTGCAGGTATGCCTCTGAGGTCCAGAGTAAAAAGCCAAGCCTTCCTGCCCAGCATGGGAAGAAGTTGCTGTAGTGTCAACATTTTGAATTTCGGAACATCCAGGTAAATATTTAGAGTTGAAAGGTCTAGTATGGGTCTCCAGGCTTTGTCCTTTCTGGGGACCAGGAAGGCTCTTGAGTAAAATCCTTGTCCTTGTTCATGCTGTGGTACTTTTTGAATAGCTCTCATGTCCATGAGGGCTGATTTGTTTTTGAGCCTCTGCCCATTGATTTTGTGGCAGGTTTGGCATTCCTTTTAGCCTTGGTAAAGTGTGAAAGTGGAACCTGTAACCTTGAGACACAATATTCAGAACCCATTTGTCATGGGTGATTGTTTGCCAATTTTGAGAAAAAAGTGCTAGTTTTCCCCCTAAGGGGGCTGCCAAAAGGGAGGTGCTTGGCGTACGAAGGGGGAAGTCATTGGGACTGTTTCCTGTATGGTTGAGATTTGTCCTCACCTCCTTTTGGGGTTGAGGTACCCCCCACTGTCGTTGTCTGTTAGAGCCTTGGGGTTGAGATCTTCCTCTTGGGCATCTGTATCTGCCTCTCTGTGGCCTGTCTGACACTGGAAAGGACCAATTCTTTGTAGGCCAATTCCTGCTAAATCGAGATGGCTGTACCTGTAAGAAATCTTTGACTGTTTGCATACATTTAGCTTTATCCTCCATTTTCTTTAACATCTCTTCTGCCTCAACACCAAACAAGGTATCATGCTGTAAAGGAGCATCCAATAATTTTGCTTTAACATGATCAGGTAAACTCTGTTCTTTTAACCAAGCATGTCTTCGAATCACAGAACCTGTAACTGCAGCTCTACAAGAGGCCTCTAAAGAATCACACATTGCAGAGTATGTTTTCCCACCTGTTCAACTGCATGCAATAAATCCTGCATTTCTTTATAGTCAGGAGCTTCTGAGCTTGCAAGCATTTTCTGTTTTAACTGAGCCTATTGTTGGTACTTAAGCATGTGAAACTGGCAATTTAAAGCCCTTACTGCTAAAGTTGCAGAAGTGTAAACTTACTTCCCCCATCTATCCAATGCTCTAGAATCTCTGTCAGAGGGGACTGGATTTTTTGCAATGAAAGCCTTAACCCCTTTGGGACCCTGGGAAATAGTTTCTGGATCAGCAGAAGGGTTTTTATAAAGAAACCTGCGAGTCAGGGACTCTAATACCTATCTGGCTTGGCTGGTACAGGGGGCAAAGAATCAGGAGATAAACTGGATTAAGAGAACACATCATCCACAATATCTAAACACAGGCAGAATAGCCAGGGGCCTGTGCTGAGGCAATAAAAGGAAGTCCCTGAGCCTTTTCTTGGATTCTGAATAATCCTGACTTTCCCCAATGGAAATGCTCCCTCATGGTATGTAAAGCTTCCCCAAAAAGAATAATGCTCAGGAGGAGAGGCTGAAGGGATAGATTCTTCAGCATCAGAGTCCTCAGAGGGGGGAAGGAGTATCCCTGGTCTGAAGAGGAATCAGAGGAAAGGGAAACCTGATCAGAGGAATCATAGTCTGTATCCTGCCTAGGTCTTTTCTCAGGAGGGGGATGGGAACCCCTGATTAGAGTAATGAGGTCTTCGGCCATTTTAAGCATCTGTTTCTTAGGCATGGAGGGCTGTCCAGGAGAATGCTGTATTTGCTTCTTTGTCTTTAATGGTGTTTTTGTCTTGGCTGTTGCTTTAATGGTAAGTTGTGAAGGTCTGAAAACACCCTCAGAAGCAGATGCCTGCTCAGCGGCTCCAGACCCATCTGAGGGATTAGTTTCCATAGGGCCAATACCTTGAGTTTCCAGAGGCCTAGTTGTCTCCACGTGGGAGTCTGAGGCGGCCTGTGGCTCTGAGGTAGCGGGTATCAGGGGCTGCGAAAGCGCCCGAGAACCGGCGAACTGGCAACTGGCCTAGAAGAGGCTTCGTCGTCGGTTTTGGACCTCGGATGCCTGTCTTTATCCTTGTCTTTGCGTTTTTTCAGAATTGCAGTCTGTTGATCCGACGGCATAGTATAATTGAACCTTCGGCCAAAGTAGTGCAAAGCAAAATCAAAACAGTTTTATAGTGAGTTTGTTAAATCTAGCACAAAACCGACAACTAGTGACGTCGTGATCAGGGCCTAGGCATGGAATACATTAAGAGTGGAAGTCCTTATGAGGTATTTGCTTCCCACAAGAAATACAATTAACTTTTTCTGAGATCGGTCTGAGGCAAGAAAAAAAGTTTCCCCAACGGGGTACTTAGCTTTATTGAAGACTTCGGATCTGAAATTAGACACTGAAAATCTCAAGAGTCAGCCGACCGGCACTTGTGAACTGCTTTTGCTTCGGGCACCGCGCAAGAAAGACTGAAGAAAATGGTGTCTGATGCATCTTGTATACCCCTGGCGCACTGACGTCGGGGAAGACGCGACAGCAACCGACACCGGACCAAGACTTTGGAACTCTGGCCGACTGCGGGACTGCCTGACGGCAGGGCGATGAACATTGTCGCCCCCTCCCTGACATCAGTGCGCCAGGGGTATAAAAGATGCAACAGACACCGTTTTCTTCAGTTTTTCTTGCCCCAAGTGCCCCCAAAAGAGAAGGCTAAAAATAGGTCAATAAAGCATGCATGCACCAAAGTAAACTTTTCCTTCATCTACAAGCAAATACACCACATAAGTTGTATAGAATAGAGAAGTACAGATAAGTTCCAGCAAATACAAAATATATCAACACTTGAGTCCAACAATGAATCAGCTCAACAGCACGAGTATAACAGAATTCACTAAGGGGTGAATAAAAGATGTTGCCAGTTGAAAAAACTTGTATAAAAACCACTTTATTATAAATTACGACAAGGTTAAGCGCTTTCATCTAAATACATAGACTTCATCAGAACACTGCCCTTACAAATTCATACATTTTTATACTACATTCATACTAATTGATGCACCAATCATACAACAATTTAACCAGCATATAATTAAACTATACAAAAATAAGAGTCTGCTGTTCCCATTTCAAAATACTAGTATATATGGTACTGAAATCACTAATGCTTCTAATACATCAACACACACTATAAAAATATGTATTTACATTCAAATATTGGTTTACTTATATAAGCTTTTTATACATTTGTAAACCTCTCTAAAAAAATCTCTTAAAAATGAAACCTTATTCAACAATATAGGTTTAATCGTGTGTTGATGTATTAGAAGCATTAGTGATTTCAGTACCATATATACTAGTATTTTGAAATGAGAACAGCAGACTCTTATTTTTATATAGTTTAATTATATGCTGGTTGAATTGTTGTATGATTGGTGCATCAGTTAGTATGAATGTAGTATAAAAATGTATGAATTTGTAAGGACAGTGTTCTGATGAAGTCGAAGTTCCAGCAAAGATAAGGAGGGATGGTGGGAGGGTAACCTGGACTGCAACAGTGAATTCACTCGAACATCTACATTTATGGTAAGTACACAACTGTACTATATTCATCGTGTTTTACTGTTGCAGTCATTACAATTGGGTTGAATTCCAAAGCTACGGTTGGGAAGCTGGAACTAAATAGGATTAGGAGAGGCTATGAGGCCCTACAGAACTGCAGTGGCAAAGCCTGCCCTGGATTTAGAGTAGAGTGGCAAGTGATCGTGCTTTGTAAAAGTGTGCACTGAATTCCAGGTTGCAGCCTCTAAAATGTCTTTGGTTGGTACTCTTCTGAGGAAGGCTGCTGAAGTGGCTGCTGCTCTGGTTGAATGTGGCCTAATGTCCTTAGGCACTGATTTGCCATGTTGTGAATAGCAGAAACAAATGCAGTGGCCTATCCACTTTGAAATGGCCTGCTTTGAAATAGCCTTTCCTTGAGATCCTGCAGCATATGCCACTAGCAATTGCTCAGTCTTTCTGAAAGCTTTGGTTTTGTCCAAGTAAAAGCGCAGCTGTGTGTATGTCCGAAGAATGCATAAGTCTCTCACCCTTATTCTGTGGATTTGGGTAAAAAGCAGGCAAATGAATAGTTTATAAGGGCCACACTGGACACTACCTTAGGCATAAATGTCGGGTTTGTCCTCAGAGAAACCCTATCTTTATGGAAAATGATAAAAGGTTCCACAGCCATGAGTACCTGTAGCTCTGAAACTCGTCTTGCAGAGGTTATTGCTAGGAGCAGAGCTGTTTTCCATGATAAAAATTTTATATCAGCTGAAGAGGCTGGCTCAAAAGGAGGCAGGGTGAGTTTTTCCAAGACATAACTGAGGTCCCATGCAGGAATTGATTTCCTTGGAGGCTTTACGTTTTTGGCTCCACTGAGGTACTGCCTTAATAAAGGATTAGAAAAAATAGGTGGCTCTGTATTGTAATGAGCAGAAATGGCAGAGGCATGAATCTTAATTGATGAAAAGGATAGGCCTTTGTCCAGCATCAGTTAAATATTGCAAAATCGGAGGAATATTTGGTACAGTCGTGCCAATACCTTGTGCCTGGTTCCAAACGCAGAATCTCTTCCATTTTTTAGCATAAGATTTTCTGGTGCTAGGCCTCCTGGCCTCCAAAATAACATCCATCACCGCTTTAGAGAGAGGTGTGTTTTGAATAACTACATTATCCACCATGCTGCCAGATTTAAGGTCTTGAGTTGGCTGTGCAGGATCTGATTGTTGTGTTGGGACAGTAAGTGAGGAAGTTGAGGTAATGTCCAGGCTGGGTATTGAGACAAATTCCTTAGGATTGGGTACCAGTGCTGGTGGGGCCAGTCTGGGGCAATCAGTATCATTTTTGGCTTCTCTTCTCTGACTTTTAGCAGTACCTTGGGGAGGAGAGGCAGTGGAGGAAAGGCAAAGACTGTTAAGTTTTTCCAGCTGAAAGATAGAGCATCCACTTTCCACGCTTGCTTGTGATAAGTCCTTGTGCAGAATCTCTTCAGTTGGCAGTTGTGAGGGGAGGCAAATAGATGTCCGGGCATCCCCAATTCCTTGTTATCATGCTGAAGACTTGCGGATCCAATTCCCACTCATGGGGATCCATGAAGTTTCTGCTTAGTTCGTCTGCCAGAGTATTTATCTTTCCTGGCAGGAATTGTGCCTGCAGATGTACTTGGTAAGTTAATGCTGTGTCCCACCAAATCATGGCTAGTCTGCATAGGGGGTAGGAATGTGTGCCTCCCCTGCTTGTTTATGTACCACATGACTGTAGTATTGTCCGTCTTTATCAGTAGTTGTCCCGGATGAAGTAGATCCTTGAAGGCTGTCAGGGCATTCTGAACAGCTAGCATCTCTTTTTGGTTGATATGTAGATGCATTTGGCTTGCGGACCATGTGCCCTGAATACATCTTCCTGCCATGTGGGCCCCCCAGGCATAATCTGATGCATCTGTTAATATCCGTCTGGCTGTGGGTAAAGCGAATGGCTGTCCCTTGTGGTGACAGGCCTTTGCCCACCATCAAAACTCCTGTTGCAGGCAGGAATGAGGGTAATTGTTTCCAGGCTGTGGTAATGTTGAGTCCAAACACTTTTTAGATACCATTGAAGTTTCCTCATATGCAGTCTTGCATAATGCAGGATGCCATGAAGCCCAAAGCCTGCAGAATTTTTCTTGCAGATAACTGGGTCTTTGTTGCCAACATTTTGAAATAAGTAGTCAGTTGCCTTTGTTTGCCTGGCGTGAGATAAGCCATCTGGGCAGTTGTATTTAAGCTTGCACCCAGGAATATTATCTCGAGAGGGTACTAGTTTTGATTTCTTTTCGTTTACTGTGTACCCTAGGCATGTTAGTAATCTTTTTACAAACGCCAGATGCTGTAGTAGAATGTCCTTGTTCTCTGCTTGAATAACGCAGTTATCCAAGTAAGGATATATTTGTATTCCTCTTTGTCTGCAAAATGCAATTACTGGAGCCAGGCATTTTGTGAAGATCCTGGGCGCAGAAGGATAAACCAAAGGGCAGTGCAGAGAATTGGTAGTGCATTGAGCCAGCTATGAAACTGAGGTACCTTCTGCATGATTGTTTGATTGGTACATGCAGGTATGCCTCTTTTAGGTCTAAAGTCACAAGCCAAGCCTTCTTGCCCAGCATGGGCAGAAGCTGCTGCAGAGTCAACATTTTGAATCTTGGAATAGCCAGGTATGTGTTTAGAATAGAAAGGTCCAGTATTGGTCTCCAGGCTTTGTCCTTTCTGGGCACCAAGAACAGTAGAGTAAAATCCTTGTCCCTGCTCTTGCTGTGGTACTTGCTAAATGGCCCTCATGTCCATGAGGGATGACACTTGCGTTTGTGCCTCTGCCCATTGATTTATTGACAGGTCTGGCAAACAGTTTGCCCTTGGCAGGGTGTGCTGCCATAAGGTAAGTGCCTGGCACAGGCAGGGGGAAGTCATTGGGACTGTTTCCTGTATGGCTGTGATTTGTCTTCTCCGCTTTTGGAGGTAGAAGTGCCCCATTGTTTAGACCTGTATGAGCCTCGGGGCTGGGATCTGCCTCTAGGGCGTCTTATCTGCCTCTTTGTGGCCTGTCTGATACTGGAAAGGACCAATTCTTTGTAGGCCAGTGCCTGCTAAATCTTGGAGGCTGTATCTGTAAGAAATCCTTGACTGCTTGCATAGATTTAGCTTTGTCTTGCATTTTCTTCCAACACCTCTTCTGCTTTAACACAAAACAAAGTATCGTGCTGTAATGGAGCATCTAATAATTTTGCTTTAACATGATCAGGCAGATTCTGTTCCTTTAACCAAGCATGCCTCCGAATGACAGAACCCGTGACAGCAGCCCTGCAGGAGGCCCCCAGAGAATCAAAACCACATTGCAACGTATGCTGTCCCACTTGTTCAGCTGCATGCAATAAATCCTGCATTTCTTTGTTTTCTGCACATTCAGAATTTATCAACATTTTCTGTTTAAGCAGTAACATGATATATTGCTGATATTTAAGCATATGACACTGACAATTTAAAGGCCTTATAGCCAAGGTAGCAGAAGTGTAAATCTTTTTTCCCCATCTGTCCAGTGCCCTAGAATCCCTGTCAGGGGGGGGGGGGGTAGGGTTTTTTGCAGTGGAAGCCTTGACCTCTTTGGGACCTTGAGAGATAGTTTCTGGGTCAGCAGCAGGGTTCTTAGAAATAAATTTATGTGATTCAGGAATCCTGTAGTATCTGTCTAGCTTAACAGGAGCTGGAGGTAGAGAGTCAGGAGTCAAACTGGACTCTGAAAATACATCTACAATGTCTAGCACATGTGGAATAGCAAGGGGCCTGTGCTGAGGTAGTAAAAGGAAGTCTGAGCCTTTTCTTAGATTCTGAATAATCTTGGCTCTCCCAGTGGAAATGCTCCCTCATGGTATGCAGAGTTTCCCCAAAAGAATAATCCTCAGGAGGAGAGGCTGAAGGGATAGGCTCTTCAGCATCAGAATCCTCATAGGGAGGAAGAGAGTATTCCTGATCAGAAGAGGAATCAGAAGAAATGGAAACCTGATCTGAAGAGTCATATTCTGTCTCTTGCCTAGGCCTCTTACCAGGAGGTGGGATGGGAACCCCTGATCAGAGTAATTAAGGTCTTCGGCCATTTTGAGCATCTTTTTTTTAGGCATGGAGGCCTGTCCAAGGGGCTGTTGTACTGGTTTCTTTGTCTTTAGAGAAGCTTTAGTCTTTGCCTTTGAAGCTGAAGTTGTTTTAACATAACTGTGTAGGCCTGAAAACACCCTCTGAAGCCGATGCCTGCTCAGCGGCTCTGGACCCATCTGAGGGAATAGTTTCCAAGGTTCCAATACCTTGAGTTTCCAGCGGCCTAGTCGGCTCCACGTGGGAGTCGGAAGCGGCCTGCGGCTCTAAAGTAGCGGGCGTCAGGGGCTGCGAAAGCACCTCACTGAGAACCGGCGACTGGCTTAGAAGCAGCCTAGTCAGTTTTGGACCTCGGATGCCTGTACTATTCTTTGCGTTTCTTTTGAATTGCGGTAGTCGGATGGCTACCCGACATCTTATAATTAAATCTTCTGCCAAAATAGTGAAATGCAAAATCGTACCGACACTTAATAGCGCGTTGGTTAAATATAGCACAAAACCGATAATTAGCAACGTTGTGATCAGGGCCTAGGCAAGGAATACAGTAAGAGTGGAAGTCCTTATGAGGTATTTGCTTCCCACATGAAATACAATTATTAACTTTTTCTGACATTGGTCTGGAGCAAGAAAAAAAAGTTTCCCCAACAGGGTACTTGGCTTTTAATGAAGACTTCGGATCTGAAATTCGGACACGAAAATCTCAGGAGTCTGCCAACCGGCACTTGCGAACTGCTTTTGCTTCGGGCACCGCACAGCAAGAAAAACTAAAGAAAATGGCGTCTGCTGCATCTTTTATACCCCTGGTGCACTGACGTTAGGGAGGAGGCGACCGCAACCAACGCCGGACCTAGACTTTGGAATTCGGGCCGACTGCGGGTAGCCTGCCAGCAGGATAACCCAATTGTAATGACTGCAACAGTGAAACACGAACATCTGGAGATGCTGGCTGGATCAGCAGGTGGGCACAAGCAGATGCTTAGCAGTGTCAGGCACCTTGTAAAGTCTGTCAGGTCTGTGTGGAGCAGGAGGTTGGGAGTCTGGGTTAACAGATGCTGAGAAGGCATCTAAAAAGGCAGGCAGGACAGGTGGAACCACAGATGGGCTTGGGAAATCCATCTGAATGAGGCCATATCATCTTTTTTGGACCTCAGTCATTTCAAAGGACTCCCATTTGAAGTGTTCCTTCATCCTGGAGATAGTTTCTCCAAATGTCAAGTCTTCTGTTGGGGAGTCAGGATCAACTGATTCTTCCTCAGAGGAGCCATATCCCAAAGGGGAAGAAATCTGTGAAGTAGGATAGTGATCCTCTGAAGAATCACAGAAGTCTTCCTCTTCCCTAGTGGTAGGGTCTGAGGCATGGGACTCAGGAGTGGAGGGGCTGTGGAAGCACTAACATTAGTGGTAGGCCTCAAATTCATGAAAGCACTAAAAAGGCTTTGACTAAAAGCTTGCCAATCAGGCATGCTTTCAGGACTGGGAGAAATATGGTTTCTTTTTTCCCTTCTTTTAAGGGGCCTACGAGGCATATGACACCTGGAATATGGAAACTTTAAAGGGTAGCAGGGATCGGACTGACCTTCAGAGCCTCAGGAGACGTGCGCTCATCGAGGGATTGTGCGGCATCTGTGAAGGTACCCATCCTAACTGATGCGGCGGGGATCCTTCTACCAGGCTGATGTTGGCCACAGGCTGAGGATCGGATGGAAGAGGTTTTGCGGTAGATGAAGGCCATATGGTCTATGCCTTTTTTGGCGGCTCCGAAGGAACATCTGAGGAGCCCTCCATCCCTAAAGTACTCTGCTTAAGGCACTGGTTTTCTAAGTAAAAGGTTTAATGCATGCAAGTGGCTATGCAGGGTCTTTGATACAAACTGGCAAATGGGGCAGGTCTTGTGGTCGTGCGACCGTCACAAACAGAAAAGGCAATTACCGTGGGCATCCTTGTGAGGGATCTGATGGCCACACTGACACTCTTTCTGGATGACATGAACAGACAATAGTTTTAAAAGGAAGGACTGAAAAGGTCTCCAACCAGGTACTTGTTTATTCGAATCGGAGGTCAGCAGTAGCAATAACACCTGCTATATTGGCAGCTGAGAAGTTCTGAGGGCTGGTGCTTGCCAATGTCACTTTTATGGCCATCGTTCCCTCAGCAACGTCTCACACCTCAGAGGGAGTGAAAACTTTTGTACATTGGCCGTACGTACATGAGACAAGAGGAGTAAACCCATATGCAGAATAATGCAACATGGGAATAGGACAACATCAATATTTTAGTCACTTGCTCAAATTTCAGGTTCTGCCCTTTCTTACATGTTATATATACGGATATTACTTATGTTAGATGCCAAATTACAAGCTTTAAATATTACATCACATGCATAGCAACCAAAAGAAATTAACTTGTCTTTGCCGCCAGTTGAGCAACCTCTATTCCAGGTGAGGGAGGCCTCAAAATGAGTAACTTTCATTGGTTCTACAGTACACCACTTGCATGTAATTAGAGCAGAAGTTCCATGACAGTGACCTAAAAATTAGTGTTCCTCACTTCAAAACTAATAAATATATTTCGAAACCAGTTAGTGCAAAGCTTTCTGACCCCTAAATAAAATTAACATTATGCACCTTTTGCTGTGACAAGCACTATCAGAAAGTCACTTAGACAGGTTCACTTTACACACATTTGTTTTCTTTATCACAGGAAAATAAAGCAAACAGCAGGTCTAACTGCTTAATGTCTGATTACGTTTGATTAACCTCTTAGCTGCTGGAGCACATCATTCACACAGAATTACTTCTTTGTTCTGAGGATCTGCAGGAAAATAAAGGTAAGTGATAACAGTAAAATCTAAGGGTTTGTCTAGAAAAATACATTCCTCCTACCTTTGCTTTCAGTCTCCAAGCAGGAACAAACATCACAGTGCACAAATTAAATATTTCAAAATTTAATAAAAAGTATTTTACATATTTTGATGATGTTGCATTTGTTGTAGTCCTCTTTTTAAAGATACAATACATAAAAATACCATTCCCATGTACAACAATGTGCAATGTCACTTACTCACTCAAAAGCTGATTTCACTCCAATGAAAATCTTTTAAAGGAAAATGGGGGGGGGGGGGGGGGACCACTCTTAAGGTCTGAATTTAAAACATGTAAAGCACAGAACTTCAGGATGAAGTTTCAAGACAGCAATAATGACAAAACCCCATTAGATAAAAAGTACAGTTTTGTACCTACCATAAATGTAGATGTTAGAGTGTCTTCACTGCTGCAGTCATTACACTTGGGTTATCCCTGCAGTCAGGCGGTCCCCACAGGTCGGCCAGAGTTCCAAAGTCTTGGTCCGGCGTCAGTTGCTGTCGCTTCTTCCCTGATGTCAGTGCGCCAGGGGTATAAAAGATGCAGCTGATGCCATTTTCTTCAGTTTTTCTTGCCCCAGATGTCAGGTGCCCCCAAATAGGTAGGCAATACATATTGCTAATAAAACATACAATAAAGGTAAAAGCAAAACCTTCAGTTACCAGCAAATACACCACATAGGTAGTATAGGGTTGAAAGGTATAGAAAAATCCCAGCTAAGAAAGAGGGGATGGCGGGTGGGTAACCTGGACTGCAGCAGTGAAGACACTAACATCTACATTTATGGTAGGTACAAAACTGTACTATGTTCATAGTATTTCACTGCTGCAGTCATTACACTTGGGTTGAATCCCAAAGCTGAGTTAGGGTGGCTGGTTCTATAGAGGATTTGGGGTGGCTATGAGGCCCTGCAGCACTGCAGTGGCAAAGCCAGCTCTGGATCTAGAATAAAGAGACAAGTGATAATGCTTGGTAAAGGTGTGCACTGAACTCAAAGTTGCAGCTTCCAAGATATCTTTGGTAGGTACTCCTCTAAGGTAGGCAGTTGAAGTGGCTGTTGCCCTGGTGGAATGTGGCCTAATGTTACTAGGTACAGGTTTCCCATGCTGTGTGTAGCAGAACCGGATACAGTGTCCTATCCACTTTGAAATGGTCTGCTTTGAAATAGCCTTTCCCTGTGATCCTGCAGCATATGCTACAAAATTGCTCAGTTTTTCTGAAAGCTTTTGTTTTGCCCAAGTAGAAACGTAACTGTGTATGTCCAAGGACTGCAGAAGTCTCTCCCTTTATTCTGGGGATTTGGATAAAAAGTTGGCAAGTGAATAGTTTAAGAGCCACACTGGATACCACCTTAGGCATAAATGAAAAGAAACCCCGTCTTGGTGAAAAATGATGAAAGGCTCCACTGCCATTAGTCCCTGTAACTCTGAGACTCTTTGTGCCGAGGTCATTGCCAGAAGCAGAGCAGTTTTCCATGATACAGATTTTAATTCTGCTGAATTGGCTGGCTCAAAAGGAGGTAAAGTTAGTTTTTCCATGACAAAATTGAGGTCCCAAGTTGCTGTTGGTGCTCTCCGGGGCGGTCTTATGTTTTTAGCCCCTCTGAGGTACTGTTTTAGCAATGGATGAGAGAAAATAGGAGGATCTGTGTTGTAAAGAGCCAAGATGGCAGAAGTGTGGATCTTAATGGATGAAAAGGATAGTCCTTTGTCCAGCATCTCAGTTAAGTATTGTAATATCCGAGGAATATTTGGGACAAGAGGGTCAAAGATTTGAGCCTGGTTCCAGGCACAGAATCTCTTCCACTTTTCTGAATAAGATTTCCTGGTGCTAGGCCTCCTGGCCTCCAAAATGACATCCATAACAGCTTTAGAGAGAGGTGTTGTCTGCTTGACTAATGAATCTGCCATGCAGCCAGGTTTAAGGTTTTGAGCTGACTGTGCAGGATCCGATTGCTTTGTTGAGTCAGAAGGTGTGGAGTTTGAGGTAAAATCCATGGTGGGCTTTGAGCTATGTTCTTTAAGATTGGGTACCTGGCGTGGCCAGTCTGGGGCAATCAGGATCATCTGTGTTTTTTCTTGTCTGGCTTTTAGGAGTGCCTTTGAAAGGACAGGCAGTGGTGGGAAGGCATTAACTTTTAGGCTTTTCCAGCTGAACGAGAGCGCATCCACTTTCCATGCCTGTGTGTGATAAGTCCTTGTGCAGAATTTTTGTAGTTGGCAATTCATTGGGGAGGCAAAAAGATCTATGCCTGGGCACCCCCATTTTTGCGTCATCATGCTGAATACTTGTGGATTTAATTTCCACTCGTGAGGATCCATGATGTTTCTGCTTAAGTCATCTGCCAGAGTATTTTTCTTTCCTGGCAGGAATTGTGCTTGTAGATGAACTTGATAGGTTAGAGCTGTGTTCCACAAGGTCATGGCTTGTCTGCATAGGGGAGAAGAATGAGTGCCCCTTGCTTGTTTATGTACCACATAACTGTGGTGTTGTCTGTCTTTAATAATAGTTGTCCAGGATGCAGAAGGTCCTTGAAAGCTGTTAGGGCATTTTGTACAGCCAACATCTCTTTTTGATTGATGTGAAGATGCATTTGGTCTGCGGTCCACTTGCCCTGAATACATTTTCCTGCCATGTGTGCTCCCCAGGCGTAATCCGAAGCATCTGTTAGTGTCTGCCTGGCTGTGGGTAGAGTGAAAGGCTGTCCCTTGTTGAGGTGACATGCCTGTGCCCACCATCGAAACTCTGTTGTAGGCAGGGAATTAGTGGTACTACTGCTTCCAAACTGTGACAGTGTTGAGTCCAAACACTTTTTAGGTACCATTGTAATTTCCTCATATGCAGTCTGGCATATGGAATTAGTAGTATGCAGGATGCCATGAATCCCAAGGCCTGCAGAATTTTTCTTGCAGGGAGTTGGGTTTTTGTTGCCATCAATTGAAAGTACTGAGTCAGTTGTCCTTGCTCGTCTGGCATGAGATAAGCCATCTGGGCCATTGTATTTAAGCTGGCACCCAGGAATATTATCTCTTGTGAGGGCACTGGTTTTGACTTCTTTTCGTTTACTGTGTACCCTAGGCAAATTAGCAACCTTTTTACAAACGCCAGATGCTTTAGAAGAATATCCTTGCTCTCTGCTTGAATAAGGCAGTCATCCAGGTATGGATATATTTGAATTCCTTTTTGTCTGCAAAATGCAATTAATTACTGGTGCCAGGCACTTTGTAAAGACCCTGGACGCAGTAGATAAGTCAAAGGGCAGTGCAGAGAATTGGTAATGCATTGAACCAGCTACGAATCTGAGGTATCTTCTGCAATTTTGTCTGATCGGGACATGCAGGTATGCCTCTTTGAGGTCCAAAGTAACAAGCCAAGCCTTCTTGCCCAGCATGGGAAGAAGCTGCTGTAGTGTCAACATTTTGAATTTTGGAACATAAGTATTTAGAGTAGAAAGGTCTGGTATGGGTCTCCAGGCTTTGCCCTTTCTGGGGACCAGGAAAAGTCTTGAGTAAAATCCTTGTCCTTGTTCCTGTTGTGGCACTTTTTGAATAGCTCTCATGTCCATGACGGCTGTAATTTGTTTTTGTGCCTCTGCCCATTGATTTTGTGGCAGGTCTGGCATTCCTTTTAGCCTTGATAGAGTGTGAAAGTGGAACCTGTAACCTTGAGACACAATATTCAGAACCCATTTGTCTTGGGTGATTATATGCCAATTTCGAGAAAAAAGTGCTAGTTTTCCCCCTAAGGGAGCTGCCAAAAGGTAAGTGCTTGGCATTCGAAGGGGGAAGTCATTGGGACCGTTTCCTGTAAGGTTGTGACTTGTCTTAATCTCCTTTTGGGGTTGAAGCACCCCACTGCCGTGGTCTGTAACAGCCTTGGGGCTGAGATCTGCCTCTTGGGCGTCTGTATCTGCCTCTTTGTGGTCTGTCTGACACTGGAAAGGACCAATTCTTTAAAGGCCAATTTCTGCTAAAATAGAGGTGGCTGTACCTGTAATAAATCCTTCACTGTTTGCATAGATTTTGCCTTATCCTCCATTTTCTTTAATACCTCTTCTGCCTTAACACCAAATAAAATATCCTGCTGTAAAGGAGCATCCAATAATTTAGCCTTAACATGATCAGGTAAACCTTGTTCTTTTAACCAAGCATGTCTTCAAATCACAGATCCTGTAACTGCTGCTCTACAAGAAGCCTCTTATGAATCAAAACCACATTGCAGAGTATGTTTTCCCACTTGCTCAGCTGCATGCAATAAATCCTGCATTTCCTTATAGTCAGGATGTTCTGAACTTGTAATCATTTTCTGTTTTAACAGAGACATTAAATACTGTTAGTATTTAAGCATGTGAAACTGGCAATTTAAAGCTCTCACTGTTAAAGTTGCAGAAGTGTAAACTTTCTTCCCCCATCTGTCTAATGCTCAAGAATCCCTGTCAGAGGGAACTGGATTTTTAGCCGTGGAAGCCTTTACCCCTTTGAGACCCTGGGAAATAGTTTCTGGGTCAGCAACAGGGTTTTTATAAAGAAATTTGAGAGTCAGGGACTCTGCCCCCTGCTCCAGTCAAGCCAGACAGGTACTACAAAGAATCAGGGTTTAAACTGGATTCAGAGAACACATACTCCACAATATCTAACACTGACGGAATAGCAAGGGGCCTGTGCTGAGGCAATAAAAGAAAGTCTCCGAGCCTTTTCTTGGATTCTAAGTAATCCTGGCCCTCCCAATGGAAATGCTCCCTCATGGTATGTAAAGTTTCCCCAAAAGAATAATCCTCAGGAGGAGAGGCTGAAGGAATTGATTCTTCAGCATCAGAGTCCTCACAAGGGGGGTAAAGAGTATCCCTGGTCTGAAGAGGAATCAGAAGAAATGGAAACCTGGTCAGAGGAATCATAGTCTGTATCCTGCCTAGGCCTTTTATGAGGAGGGATATGGGTACCCCTGATCAGAGTAATTAAGTCTTCGGCCATTTTGATCATCTGTTTTCTTAGGCATGGAGGCCTGTCCAGGTGAATGCTGTACTTGCTTCTTTGTGTTTAATGGAGTTTTAGACTTGGCTGTAGTTTTTATGGTAAGCTGTGAAGGTCTGAAAACACCCTCAGAAGCCGATGCCTGCTCAGCGGCTCCGGACCCATCCGAAGGGTTAGTTTCCGTAGGCCCAACACCTTGAGTATCCAGAGGCCTAGACATCTCCACGTGGGAGTCTGAGGCGGCCTATGGCTAGGAGGTAGCGGGTGTCAGGGGCTGCGAAAGCACCTTAATGAGAACCGGCGACTGGCCTAGAAGAGGCTTCCTCAGTTTTGGGCCTCGGATGCCTGTCCTTATCCTTGTCTTTGCGTTTTTTGTGAATTCCGGTCGTCGGTTGTTCCGACGGCATGGTATAATTAAACCTTCGGTCAAAGTAATGGCGAGCAAAATTAAACCGATGTTTAATAGTGCGTTTGTTAAATCTAGAACAAAACCGACAACTAGTGACGTCGTGGTCTGGGCCTAGGCATGGAATACAGTAAGAATGAAAATCCTTATGAGGTATTTGCTTCCCACAAGAAATACAATTATTAACTTTTACTGACATCGGTCTGAGGCAAGAAAAAGTTTCCCCAACGGGGTACTTAGCTTTATTGAAGACCGGTTCTGAAATTCGAATTGAAAATCTCAGGAGTTGGCCGACCGGCACTTGCAAACTGCTTTTGCTTCGGGCACCGCGTGGCAAGAAAGACTGAAGAAAATGGTGTCGGCTGCATCTTATATACCCCTGACGCACTGATGTCAGGGAAGAAGCGACAGCAACCGACGTCGGACCAAGACTTTGGAACTCTGGCCGACTGCGGGACCGCCTGACGGCAGGATAACCCAAGTGTAATGACTGCAGCAGTGAAACACGATGAACATCAAGATATGTTGGGGAGAGAGACGCACAGAAAAAAAGACTTATCCACACAGGTGTCCAGCACATCATCCATACCTGTTCTCCTGAAGTCATCATAATGTCCCAATACCCTCACTTAAGTTTTCTCCTCCAGTCAGGGTCAGTACTGCATTTGCACTTTCTAATATGTATACTTTATGTAGAAGATCTCTTACCCACGTGAAATACTCCTGACACTTTGAAACAGGCCCTGCAAAGATGAGCAAGTAATCTGCAGCAGGCTATCACTGGTGCTGGACATGTTTGGGGGCAGTGGATAACCCACAAAATAATGTACAGGCAGTCCCAGATTTACGGGAATCCAACATGCGGAAAGCCCATAGATATGAACAGGGTGCTGCAATAGAGGTATGTTGTGTGTGTGAAAATGTCTGGTACTTCCTTATTATAGCTGCCTTGGCGAAATTGGTAGGGCAATACAGTTAAGGGATTATCCATGTTATGTATACTGTACCCACTTCAGATATTCACTGCTATGCAAAAAGACTAGTGGTGTTATTCTCACATTTAGCAACAGCATTCCATTTCATATGCTTTGAACAAAATGGTTTCAGCATAATAGTGTCTTTATTCCCCATTTACACAAAATAGGCAAACTGTTGCTCAACTTACAACTTTGGATTTTCTACAAAACACAAGCTGCCTTTTCTTACTCTTAGACGCTGCCAGTTTGCATTCCCTTAGTTACCATCGTTTTTGTGCACCTCATCTGCAACTTTATTTTCTTCACACTACTACTTCAGAAACTTTCCACTTCCCTAAATATATTTGTAAACCTCCTGAAATTGCAGTTTCTCCTCTTCCCTACATTTTTAGGACCCTCACTCCTTATTCTGTAATCTGTCCTCCAACTACTGTATATGTCTGCATATAGTGTGACAAATGTAGTACGTGATACTGTTGATGATGTTTGTGTATTTGTGTGAGCTCCAACTATTCCTGGGTATTGCAGTCTTTACTCTGTACGCAATACATCACCGAGGCCACTATAAGGAAGTACCAACAGTCCTCAAACACTCCATTTAATAACAAGATGCCTTAAACCAGCTTTGCTGATAGAAGTAAGGAAGCATAGCTCATAGGATGTAAGGAAGCATAGCTACAGTATTATGTTTAAGATTTTTTATTTGGAAGCGTTTCCAATGCGTTTTATATGTATAGAAAATTAAAATACCAAACTGAGGCAAACATTTGACTGACATTAAATAAGTACCATATGCATGTGTTTTGACTTGCATACAAATTTGACTTAGGACAAACTAAAAAACGGATCTCGTCCTTAACCCGGGGACTGCCTGTAGAAACAAACTGTGACCCAGACACACAAGACATTCACAAATGCTTTGACATGTGGTGCTACAGGAATGTGATAAGCATCTTTTAAATCTAGGGTCACTACACTTGAATCGGGAATGAGAGGTAATAGGTTGTGAAGGGATAACACTGACCCTTTCGCAAACTGGTTTAGAAATGAAAGCTCTAGGACTGGTTTTCATGAGGCACATTTCTTTGGTACCAGAAAGATTCCTGGGGAGGGGCTTATCCTTTCTAAAAAGTGTTTCCTATCACCCCACCACCACCACTGTTAGCAGATGCTTTCTGACATGAGGGAAAAAGTTTAAACTAGCACATGAGAAAGAATCCCCTGAAAGGTTAGGAGAAATTCCCATGGCTTTCTGTATTCCTGCTGAATCATACTCGGCACTATTCGTCTTGAGACTATCTGTTGCCAGAGACAGAAATGGAGGGCAAGGTTTAGGGGAAGAATTAGAGGCTTACCAGGGTGGAAGGGGGAATTCTGTTGATAGACTTGTTAGATTGTCCTTTCTGAGATCTTCCTTTCCTTCTGGAACCTTCATACCAACAGCTTGCTACATCTGCTGGTTTGCTTTTTTTGTTAAATCTTGCCGTGGAAGCTGTAAAGCCCGACAGATTTGAAGAAGCAAAGATGAAAAAAATCTGACTCCCTGAATCAGCTTTCCTCTCTTACCGCACTTTAAGGACATGTACAGCAGAAAGTTCAAATACAACCTGCCCAAGGGAGAATTTACAATTTCAGCTTTATCTTCAGGAAGGTGTTTTGGCTACAAAAGCAAGTAAACCCACTTGAAACAGTTCAAGGAGCAGCAGCTCTGAAAGTGGCATCAGCTAAATCATAAGCACATTTCAAGGGGTGTTGATTCACTTGAGACACAGAAGCAACAATACTTGTATGACTTTTCCTTTTTTTAATTTCAAGTCTTTTGGGTTTCTAATACCATGACGGGAATCGACCCCATTCCTAAGTCAAAGTATCAAAGTTCAAGAAATTTGCTTCAATCTTTGATGTTAGCCAGAAGTTCTCTTCACAGCACCCACAATGTGCCCAGTAATGATGACTCCTGCAATTTGCAGTATTGGTAACAAAAAAGAATTTACAACTTTACTTGGATAAGATCCATTACTCCCACTACTACTGCAACTGTATGTGTATCTTTCCACACTGCTCTTGTTTCTGCCTGCAAATCCTGGTATTTTATGACCATCTCTGTATGCAAGACACTATAGTCACTGGCTGTAGCAATTTCAATGCTACTTTTGCCTTCTTTTTATGGACTACTATATATGGTTTTCCCACATCTATTTTTGAACTGTTTGTAGTGGATGACCTTATGGGATATAACCTTCATTTTCTGTGATGCTTGGTGGACCATGTTTCAGTGTTTTTCAGCTACCTCAGTATTATAATGTTTGTTCAATCCCCAATGCAAATTACAGTTGTGTACACTTACCATAAATGTAGATGTTAGAGTGTATTCACTGTTGCAGTCATTACATATGGGTAATCTGCTGGCAGGTTGCCCTCAGTCGGCCTGATTAACAAAGTCTTGGGTCCTGCGTCAGTTGCTGTCCCTTCTTTCATGACTTCAGGTCGTCAGGGGTATAAAACATGCAGCCGACGCCATTACATCAGTTTTTCTTGCCCCAGATGTCAGGTGCCCCCCAAATGGAGAGCAAAATATATATAAATATATATGTAGAATAAAAACAGAAAACATATACCTACAAACAAAAGCAAATACACCAAAAAGGCTTTTAAAGAAAGATAGTAACAGAAATGAGAGGTATAGTTAGAGAAAACATAGGGGGCTGGAGGGAGGGTAACCAGGACTGCAACAGTGAATACACTTGAACATCTACATCTATGGTAAGTGTACACAACTGTACTATGTTCGTGTTTCACTGTTGCAGTCATTACATTTGGGTAGAATCCCAAAGCTATGGTTGGGAGGATGGATTTATACAGCATTAGGAGCAGCTATAAGGCCCTGCAGGACAGCAGTGGCAAAGCCTGCTCTGGATTTAGAGAAGAGAGGTAAATGGTAATGTTTGGTGAACATATGAACTGAGCTCCAAGTAGCAGCTTCTAGAATGTCTCTGGTAGGAACCCCTCTGATAAAGGCTGCAGAAGTAGATGCAGCCCTGATGGAATGAGATCTGATCCTCTTGGGGGGCAGGTTTACCATGGTGCATATAGCAGAAACTAATACAATAACTTATCCATTTGGAAATGGTCTGCTTTGAAATAGCCCTTCCCTCTGCAGCACATGCCACCAGTCATTTTTCAGATTTTCTTAGAGGTTTTGTCCTGTTTAAGTCGAATCATAGTTGTCTGTGTACATCCAATGAATGCAGAATCCGCTCATCCTTGTTCTGTGAATTTGGGAAGAAAGTTAGCAGATGAATGGTCTTATTACAGGTCACACTAGATACCACTTTAGTCAAAGGATGGATTGGTCCTGAGAGCCACCCTGTCCGGGTAAAAAATAATGAAAGGCTCCACTGCCGTAAGAGCCTGTAGTTCTGAAATCCTTCTAGCTGAAGTGACTGCTAAAAGAAAAGCTGGTTTTCCAAGAGAGAATTTTTAGGTCTGCAGTAGCAGCTGGCTCAAAAGGAGGTAGAGTGAGTTTTTCCAAAACAAAATTGAAGTCCCATGGCAGGAGTTAGTGCTCTCCTGGGAGGTCTTAAATTTTTGGCCCCTCTGAGGTACTGCTTTAGCAGAAGATGAGAAAAGAGGGGAGGCTCTGTGTTGTAATGAGCTGAAATGGCAGAGGCATGGATTTTTATGGAAGAAAAAGATAGAACCTTGTGAAGCATCTCAGTTAAGTATTGCAGAATCTGAGTAATATTGGGCATTGCTGTGCTTATTCCTTGTGCTTGGTTCCAGGCACAGAATCTTTTCCATTTATCAGCATAAGATTTTCTAGTACTAGGGCTTCTAGCCTCCAAAATAACATCCATCACAGGTTTGCTGAGAGATGCAACTGGTGAAATTAGTTGATTAGCCATGCGGCAAGATTCAAAGCTTGGAGCGGAGTGTGCAGAATTTGATAGTTCTGCTGAGACAGTAGGTAAGGTGTCTGAGGCAGGTACCACGGAAGAAGGTGCGACATTGCGTAGGAGCGGGTACCAGTGTTGGAGAGGCCAGTCTGGAGCAATCAGAATCATTTTTGTTTTTTTCCTGACTTAGTAAGACCTTGGAGAGCAGAGGCAGAGGGGGAAGGCATAGATCTATGCCTGGGCTCCCCCATTTGCGTGTCAACATGCTGAAGATTTGTGGATCCAGCTTCCATTCATGTGGGTCCATAAGATTTCTACTTAGTCTGCCAGAGTATTCTGCTTTCCTGGCAGGAATTGAACTTGTAGATATATTTGGTAAGTCAAGGCAGTGTTCCACAATGCCATGGCTAGTCTGCAGAGAGGGTAGGAATGGGTACCCCCCTGCTTATGTACCACATGACTGTAGTGTTGTCTGTTTTTAATCAGTAGTTGCCCTGGATGAAGATAGTCCTTGAAGGCTGTCAGAGCATTTTGTACAGCTAGCATCTCTTTCTGATTGATATGTAGGTGCATTTGATTTGGGCTCCCTTGGCCCTGAATGCATTTCCCTGCCAGATGTGCCCCCCCAAGCATAATCTGATGAGTCTAGTCAGGGTTTGGGCAGCAGGGGGTGGAATGAATGACAGTCCCTTCTTTTGGTGGCAGGCCTCTGCCCACCATAGGAACTCTAGCTGCAGGCAAGGAATGATAGGAATCATTGTTTCCAGGCTGTGACAATGTTGACTCCATAAGCTTTTTAGGTACCACTGAAGTTTCCTCATATGCAGTCTTGCACATGGAAGTAGAAAAATGCAGGAGGCCATGAACCCCAAGGTCTGCAGAATTTGTCTTGCAGATAGCTGGGTTTTTGTGGCCACCTGTTTGAAGTCATCTACTGAATGTTTTGCTGGCGTAAGGCAAGTCATTTGGGCAGTTGTATTCAAGCTTGCACCCAGGAATGTAATTATTTGAGAGGGTACCAGCTGTGATTTCTTTTCGTTTATGGTGTACCCTAGACAAGTTAGAAGCCTTTTTACAAACGCCAGATGTTTTAGAAGTGTGTCCTTGTTTTCTGCCTGAATTAGACAATCGTCCAGGTATGGATAAATATGAATATTTCTTTGCCTGCAAAATGCAATTATTGGTGCCAGGCACTCTGTGAAGACCCTGGGCACAGTAGATAAGCCAAAGGGCAGCGCAGAGAACTGGTAATGCAAATAGCCTGCTTTGAAGCGGAAGTATCTTCTGAAAGATTCCCCGATTGGGATATGCAAGTAAGCCTCTTAAGTTTAGTTACCCACCAGGAATCCTTGCCTAGCACAGGTAGCAACTGTTGGAGAGTCAGCATCTTGAATTTTGGAATGTCCAGAAATGTATTTAGAATGGATAAGTCCAGAATTGGACACCATGATTTGTCTTTTCTGGGTACCAGGAAAAGTCCCTTTTCCTTTTCTGGTACTGGTTGAATAGCCCCCATATTCATGAGGGACATAACTTGTTTCTGGGCCTCTGCCTACTGATTTGGAGGCAGATCTGGCCATCTGTTTGGGATTGGCAATGTGTGGAAATTAAATCTGTATCCCTGGGATACTATATTTAAAACCCATTTGTCCTGGGTAATCAGTTGCCAGTTTCGTGCATGAAGTGCCAGTTTTCCCCCCAAAGGGGCAGCCAAAAGATAAGTGCTTGGTGATTGCAGTGGAAAGTCATTGAGACTGTTTACCGTAGGAAGGTGCCTTGTTACTTCCAGATTTGGAGGTGGAGGCACCCCCATTGCTTTGTTCTACAAGTTCCTTGTGACTGAAACCTGGAGCTGTTGGAATGTCTGGGTTTGACCTGAGCGGCTCTAGTGGGTACTGGATAGGACTAGTTCTTAGTAGGCCAGTGCCTACTGAACCTGGGTGGCTGCACTTGTAGGAAATCTTTCACAGTTTGCATGGATTTAGCTTTATCTTCCATCTTTTTCAAAACTTCTTCAGCCTTATTACCAAATACTGTCCTGTTGTAAAGGAGCATCCAACAATTTTGCTTTAACGTAGTCAGGCAGATTTTGCTCCTTGAGCCAAGCATGCCTTCTTATCACAGATCCAGTTACAGCAGCCCTGCAAGAGGCCTCCAAGGAATCAAAATCACATTGCAAAGTATGTTTTCCAACTTGTTCAGCTGAATGCAATAAATCCTGCAACTTTATTTTCCACACAGTCAGAAATCAACATCATTTTCTGCTTAAGTAAACCCGTGACGTTGTTGATATTTAAGCATATGAAATTGACAGTTTAAAGTCCTGTTTGCCAAGGTTGCAGACGTGTAGACCTTCTTACCCCATAGGTTCATATGTTGGTACTGGGCTATATGCCCGAAGGCATATATTAGTCCAGCCACGTTGTGTGGTATTCACTGCCCCTTTAGTAGTTCCCTAGACCCTTGTACTAGCAGCTAGTACCCTTGGCCTCTATCTAGTAGTGCTGTTGGTGTAATCCCCGGTGTGAACTTTGTTACCCATCCACTCATCAAGGTTCCTCTTGAAGAGGAATAGTGAGGGGCTCTGTCTTATATAGATCAGGACCCTGTTCCATAGTAAGGGAAGTATCTGTGAAGGGAATCTATCCCTCCAGCATGTTCTATTCATTGTTGTGTTGAGGTTTATATCCCTAGAGCGTGTTGCTCGAGTAGATTTGGTTTTGCTAAGATGGAGCATGTTCAACAATTCTGGGTTGGACATGGCTCTGTACGTTAGACAGAGATCGGATCTGAGAAAGCAGTATGCAACAGAGAACAGTCTTAGCTTTTTCAATCGTGCTGCATAGGGCAACTGTGAGGCCAGTAATCCTCTTGGTTAGGTACCTCTGTGGTCTCTCCAGCTGCTGGAGATATCTAGCCAGGTACATTCCAATTGGTGCATTGTACTCAATAATGGGTCTGATTAGGGAAGAGTAGAGGGGCACCATTACATCCTTAGATCTTGATGCGAACCCTTTCGTGATCAGATGGGTCACATAGAAAGATTTTCTAACCACTTTGGCAACATGGTTATCAAAGGAAAGCTGACTATCTACTTGGGTCCCTAGATCTTTTATTTCTTCAGATTTCAGTGGATTACCTCCTATGTTGTAGTTTGCAGGTACTCTTTTCCAAAGGGGATTACTACGCATTTTTTTTGCATTTAGCTTGAGACCATGGCTTTGACACTATGCATCAGTCTCATTTAGGCCCTTCTGGAGGATCTCCATGTCGGCCGGAGACTCTATTATAGCACCCAGTTTGCAGTCTCTCCATCTATCCAGCACCCTGGAATCTCCATCAGAAGAGGAAGGATCTTTAGCAGTAGAAGCCTTAACGCCCTTGGGACCCTGAGAAAATAGATAATTCCTGATCAAAAGAAGAATCAGAAGAAATAGAAACTGGATCTGAAGATTCATAGTCAGTGCCTTGCCTAAGCCTCTTAGCAGGAGGGGGATGGGTACCCCTGATCAAGGTAATTAAATCCTTAGCCATTTTGATCATTTGTTTTTTAGGCATTGGGGCCTGTACACGTGGCCCAAGCATCATTTTTTTTAGACATAGAAGTAGTTTTTGCCCTTAGTTTTGAAGATGTCGGTTTAATATACAAATCTTTAGGTCTGAAAACACCCTCAGAAGCCGGTGCCTTCTCAGGGGCTCCAGACCCATCTAAGGTAGAGACATCCGCGGGTTCAATACTTAAAGTATCTCGTGGCATACCAGACTCCGAATGGATCTCAGTAGAGGCCTGCGAATCAAAAATAGCGGGTATCAGGGGCTGCGAAAGCACCTCACTGAGTACCAGTGAACCAGCGACTGGCCTAGGAGAAGCTTCGTCATCTGTTGTGGACCTAGACAGTCGCTCTCTGCGTTTTTTAGGTATTCCGGTAGTCCGATTGCTAACAGACGACATTTCTGGACAGTTAAATCTCGAGCCAAAATATTTAGAAGCAAAAATATACCGACGTTTAATAGTGTGTTGATTAAATTTAGCACAAAACCGACAGCAAAGCACGTTGCGATCAGGGCCTAGGCAAGGAATAAAGTACAAATGAAAATCCTTATGAGGTATTTGCTTCTCACAAGTAATACAATTATTAACTTTTAGTGACATCGGTAAGGAGCAAGAAAAAGTTTTCTCAACGGGGTACTTAGCTTTTAGTTGAAGACTTCAGTTCTGAAACTCAAAAACGAAAATTTCAGGAGTCGGCTGACCGGCACTTGTGAACTGCTTCTGCTTCGGGCAACCCGCAGCAAGAAAGACTGATGTACTGGCGTCGGCTGAATGTTTTACACCCCTGACTACCTGACGTCATGGAAGAAGGGACAGCAACCGACACAGGACCCAAGACTTTGTTAATCAGGCCGACTGAGGGCAACCTGCCAGCAGATTACCCAAATGTAATGACTGAAACAGTGAAACATGAAGAACATCAGTCTTGCCACATTATTATGCCTTTCAGTATACAGTCATTTTGCCATTAGTATATCACAACCAGCAGCAAGATGAGAGACAGTTTCCAATTCTGTTTTACAAAACATACATTTGTCAGTTTCTCCCACATGTTCAACAGACTTTGTAAACCAATGTGTACTTAAGTCCACTATCTTGGGCAGCCGATTTTAACCTTTTGTGTTTTGGTTTAAATTCACCTCTCTAACCATTCCTGCATTCGATCCTAATCAACAGGAGGTTGTTCCAAGAGTTATTTATACCTGCAACTATATGCATTTTCCACATTTCTTTCCTTACCATCTGATCCTTCACCTTATAATCTTTTTGTTTTTTGGCACATACAGATGTGGTACTTTTTTTTTAATCTACTTCTGGTTCGATTTCCATTCCCACGTGACGCAGATATGCTTCTGCTAAACTAAGCAGGGAAGTCATCTTATACTTATTCTCCTCATATTTCAAAACTTTAACTACGTTTGGGTCTTGTGAGGTCAGCAGGTATGTATGCAGTCCCATGATTGCAAATCTATACATGTAATCAATTTCGTGGAGGCCCACATCTCCTTCAGAACAGGGAACATATAATCTTGGTAAGCAATGATTTTTAAAAATCATTTGATGAGCATGAAGGATTCTTGTTTTCCTGTCTAACCAATCCAATACCTTTTGGGGCCAATCACTCCAAAACTAAGGACAGGAAGAGCAAATTGGTGTATAGCTTGGTCTTTGCTCCTAGAGGTCAATGCTAACTTCCGTATTCATTTTAGTAGTCCTAAATATTCCTTACAAAGTTTTATTCACATTTGTGTTTTATTGTTGATCCTTCAATTCCCAAATATTTATACACTCCCTCTTGCTCAAGTTTTTACATCACATTTCTGTCCCAAACTGACATTTTCTTGGTGCTGCAGCTTTCCTGCTTTAAAGGTTGCTTTTGCACATTTATAAAAACCAAATGACATTCATACATCTGAAAAAGTTTTGTCCACTTGCAGTTGCTTTCAGTTGCTCATCTGATGAACTACAGTTTTAAATCTACAAAAAGATGAGAAGTCCTTGTACTTTGTTTTCTGGGAGCCAAATTGTAGCCATGATTTAATCTGTTAAGAAGACAACTTAATGGGTTAAGGGCAAGACAAAAGTACAGCAGAGACAATCAGCCTGGAAAATCCCCCTTTGAACTGTTATCTCTGGAATAATAACTTGTCCTTTATCATGGCTTAACTGCAGAGTGGTTTGCCACACTTTCATGGTCACTGTAATGGAATCTGTGTAGGGTGTATCTTGCATATTTTTAAGCACCCTTATCCATGAATATGGGATACTGCCAAATGCTTGTGTGTAGTCTACCCATGCCATACTTGGATTCTCGCCCGCCCCCCCTTTTTTTTTTTTAAACAGTTCACCAATATGATTAACAAATGATCCTTTGCTCCTTATGACTTATTGCTCTTCTGTTCTAATGCCATGACTTCTCTTCTAAATAACTATAAACTTTGTTGGCATCAATTACAGTGCATAGTTTATACATTGTCAGGAGGCAAGTATATTGGTCTATAGTTTTTAGGATAACTAGCAGGTTCACTCAAGCAGGAGTACTGTTTTTCCTGTTAACCAAGCTGGTGTGTCTGGGGTGCGCACAAACTTTTTTTTTTTACTCATGGTTAAATTTTCATGTAAAGATGTTAATACTTTTCGCTAGAAGTTAGGTACTGCATTTGGGCCTGGGGTTTTCCAATTAAGAGCTTCACTTTGTTTCAATCTCTCTGGCAGTTGCTTCATCCCCATTTCATATCCTGTACATTTACATTTGAACTTATTCTTTGTTTCACTTTTTCTATCCATTTAGCATCTGTTATGTTCACGCTCACAAATTAATATTCTTCCCTGATAAATGCCCAGCCTTAAAGAACATTCTTCCCCCTTACATCCCAAACAGATCTCTTGAGATCTGAACACCAAAACCTAATCTCCATTCACAAACCCAAACGTCCCGCCGGCCAGCTTCTACTCTCCTTCTCTCTAGGTAAAAAATGGAACTCTCTCTCCCTCCTTCACTTAGGACTATACCAAACATTGAATCCTTCAAAAACCAACTCTTCCTACACCTATCTTCCAAATGGAAATGCTCCTGCTTTCACCCTACATAACTCTTCCCACTAAGCTCTCCATACTCCTGCTCTACTATACTCTCAAGCTTATTCTAATTTCTCTAAAGAACCTGAACTAGCAGACTTAAAATAAACTCCAAGCTTGTAAATATTGTAAACTTCTAAAGAGAAGAAAAAAAAAATGTTCTGCTTTTTTAAACTGTCTCATGATGTATATTACACTTGCAGTTTTTTGAATGTATGAATCTTACTCTTGTATTTCATCTCTAACATTATGTAACCTTTTTTTTGTATTTTGTAACCTTTATTGTACTGTATTGCACATGGAGCTTTTCTCCCCGGGCCTCCACTGAAAATGGGCACTTCTTGGCCCAGTGGACTTCCCCGGTAATCAAACTGAAAATAAATAAATAAAATAAATAAATGTTCAAACAGGATCTTCATTGACATTTCTCCAAAATATTTCTTTTTTGGTTTGGTGGTGCTTGAAATCCTTTCCCCTCGTTTCCCAATTCTCTATAAAACTTTTTTGGGTCATAGTTTATTTTGTATTTTTCCTTTGTTTATCTGCATTTTTTTTTACGTTTTTCTGGCAGTGCTGATGTTTTTAGTTTATTCTTTGCGATAATGCACAATAATAGATCCTGATCAGTTCTGATACTGTACATTGCTTTTATCAAGTTATCTTTCAGAATATTTTAGTTGATCTGTTCCCTCTTCTATACTCCAACTGTTGACACTTCTCATCTCAATTGCTTTATAGTTCTCTCTATTCAATACTTCCAGGATGGCATTTCATTTCTTCCCTTCCTTTCCCTTACTACAGTGAGTCTGTGATAAGACCATCTGTTATTAATTTAGCTGCAAAGTACATCTTGTTTACTTCTGTTACAATGCACAAATCTCTATGGCCAGTCCTAATTATTGTGCTCATTTATTTATCAAACTTCTAACTTTTTGGGTTTTATTGACTTTCGTTAGTCTATTTCTTTCACTGATCTGAATACGTCTGTCCATCTCAATTATATCAAGCAACTCTTTTGTTTGATCATTTTCTTCTTAAACTGAGGGCACAACATTGGTTCTCAATTTCCTGTGGGCATTCTAAAGAAAGTTCCAAAGCATTTTCCTGTGCCATATTTAAAGTTTCGTCCTGTCATCCATTGCTCTTTCATATGGGAACTCACTGGCCTATCACTCCACATCGACTGTGTCAGACCTGCACAGCAAGGGGAGGAACAGGAGTCTGTGGTAACTCCAACTGAATGTTTGCACTGGTTTCCTATGGAAGGCTCCAAAGTATTTTTATATGGCAACTGATCAAACATTTCTCACTCCACTGGTTTTTCCTTAACCTGCGGATCCATTGCTATACCCTGTGTGTGTTTTCAGAGATATGAAACTCGATACGCTCAGTTTCCATTTCTTTAACATCTCCACTACTAACCCCTCTTCTACTTTTCCTTTGTTTTCTTATTTTTATATTGTAAACTTTTCCACATCTGGAGCAATTTGCTTGTATTTCGCTTAAAAGTATCTTTGCTGCTGCTCTTCATATTAATTAGTTTTGCTTTTTCTTTTGCATAAATATTGCACCGTATTAAATATTTCTTTCCCATGTCCATATTTCTTCAGATGTCTCCTGACCCTCTAGTTTCTCCTGACTTGGGGGACTCATTCCATCATGCTATGATATAACCTGTGTTAGGCTTTCTACACTAAAGCCTTCACTTCAAATAGTATTCCAAAACGTCAACTTCTATTTTTAACTTCTACTTTACTAACTTTCTATTCCATGCTCCCTCTTTGCAATTTGTTTTTTTTTTTTTTATATTGTGAAATTTTCCGTATCTGGAGGCCTTTGCTTGTATTTTCTCTTTGAATGTCTCTGGGACTGCCTTGTGTTGATTAATTTGGCTTTTTCCTTTGCATAAACATTGCACCATATTCGCTCTCGCTTTCCCACAATCGTATTTCTTTTTTATACCTTTTAAAAGTCTGTAGATTTTGTTCTTTACATTTTCTCACTTCCTCACATGCTTCTATTTCCAAACGGATCAAGATTTCATCGACTACATAATGTTTTTCATAAACCTGTTGTATTAATGAAACCAATTTTTTACTCGACACTACTTACAGCTTTTCTTGTGGAAGTATTTTTCTTTCCTCTAATTTCTCTCATTTTTTACATCTGTCTGGAAATTCTGGGCTTCTTGCAGAATAGTAACATTCTCAATAGTCCACTCTATCTTTATGGCTCTTTTTTGGTAAATCAGTTTTTGTGGTCTTCTACTTCCTTCTACAATGGGGAGGGGGGCATTCTCCCCATGAGCATGACAGAGCCCCACTGTAGGAATGCTTCATTGTCTCAGGGATTCTACACTGTCATTTTTTCCAGTCCTGACACCAGTGCACCTACCAGGATTGGCTACTTTATCCTGGGTATTGCACACTCAGCTATCTTTTTTTAATTTCTGTCCATGATATACGCTATATTTTTCTCCATGATGTATGCTATATAAAATAGTCTATACATCAATGTCGTCTTGGTGAGACTTTATGAAAAACAGGATCTGCCTTGTGAAGGTACTCACCAAGACCTGAGGATGACTAATTCCAGCAATACTACTGTTTCTTCAGAAAGAAAGCGATAATGTTCCACATATTCTCAAAACAAACATGCATAAGCTTTAACACGTCAGCTTGACAATTAGAATTCCAAAAATAAAAAAAAGTTGATGTACCTGCCTGTCCCCAATCTTCCCAAGGTTTTCCCACCCTTTTCACAGGAGGAGGGATAACTATTTACCAGATGATGTTTACCAGCAGTAGAATTTGCCAAAGAAATCAACGCAGGGCTGCAAAAAAAAAAAAAAAAAAAAAAAAAAAAAATACACTTGTGTACACTTACCATAAATGTAGATATTAGAGTGTACTCACTGTTGCAGTCATTATATTTGGGCTATCTGCTTGCAGGTAACCCTCAGTCGGCCTGATTATCAAAGTCTTGGGTCCTGCGTAGGTTGCTGTCATCTTCCATGAGGTCAGGTAGTCAGGGGTATAAAGTATGCAGCCAACGCTATTACATCAGTTTTTCTTGCCCCAGATGTCAGGTGCCCCCATAATGGGAAGCAATTATATACAAGATTACACCGCCAACAAAAAGCAAATACACCAGAAAGCTTTAAGTATACTAAACAAGAAGAGAGGTATAGTCAATGAAAGTCAGGGGGCTGGAGGGAGGGTAATCAGGACTGCAACAGTGAATACACTAACATCTACATTTCTGGTATGTGTACACAACTGTACTATGTTCTTCGTGTTTAACTGTTGCAGTCATTACATTTGGGTAGATTCCCAAAGCTAAGGAAGGGAGGAGGAAATTAGAGCGCATTAGGACCAGCTAATAGGCCCTGCAAGACTGCAGTGGCAAATCCAGCTCTGGATTTAGAAAAAATAAGTGGTAATGCTTGGTGAAGGCATGTACAGAACTCCAGGTAGCAGCTTCTAGGATGTCCCTGGTAGGAACACCTCTGAGAAAGGCTGTAGAAGTAGATAAAGCCCTGGTGGAATGGGGTCTTATCCCATGTGGGGTAGGTTTTCCATGGTGCTTATAGTAGAAATGAAGCAATGGCCTATCCACTTAGAAATGGTTTGCTTTGAAATGGCCTTCCCCTCTGCCCCTGCAGTAAATGCAACCAGCAGCTGTTCAGATTTCCTGAGAGGCTTAGTCCTGTCACAGTAAAATCTAAGTTGTCTGTGCACGTCCAAGAAGTGCAGTATTCGTTCACCTTTATTCTGTGGATTAGAAAAGAAGGTTGGCAAATGAATGGACTGATTAAAGGCCACACTGGATACCACCTTGGGCATAAAGGAAGGATTGGTCCTGAGGGGCACCCTGTCCGCATGAAAGATGATGAAAGGCTCCACTGCCATGAGGGCCTGTAATTCAGACACCCTTCTTGCTGAAGTGATAGCTAGAAGGAAGGCTGTTTTCCAAGAAAGGAATTTCAACTCTGCAGTTGCAGCTGGCTCAAAGGGAGCTTGAGCGAGCTTTTCCAATACAAAGTTAAGGTCCCAGGCTGGAGTAGGGGCTCACCTGGGTGGTCTTAAGTTTTTGGCCCTGCTGAGGAATTGCTTCAGCAGTGGATGAGAGAAGAGGGGTGGCTCCGTATTGTAATGTGCTGAAATGGCAGAGGCATGAATTTTAATAGAAGAGAAGGAAAGGCGCTTGTGAAACATCTCAGTTAAGTATAGCAAAATCTGAGGTAAATTGGGTGCTGCTGTGCTCATCCCTTGAGAATGATTCCAGGCACAGAATCTTTTCCATTTGTCAGCATAAGATTTTCTAGTACTAGGTCTTCTCGCCTCCAAAATGACATACATCACAGGTTTGCTGAGGGATGCTAAGGGGGAATTTAAATGATTAGCCAAGCTGTAAGATTCAATGTTTGGAGCTGAGGGTGCAGAATTTGGTTCTCCTGCTGAGACAGTAAGGAAGGTGCCTGAGGCAGGTGCCATGGAGAAATTTGTGACACTGTGTAGGAGTGGGTACCAGTGTTGGCGAGGCCAGTCTGGAGCAATCAAAATCATTTTTGGTTTGTCCTGCTTCACTTTTAGTAGAACTTTGGAGAGCAGAGGCAGAGGAGGAAAGGCACAGACTGATAGGTTTTTCCCAGCTGAAGGACAGAGCATCCACTTTCCAGACTTTTTTATGAGGAGTTCTTGTGCAAAATTTGTCTAACTGGTATTTCTGGGGTGAGGCAAAAAGAACTACGTCTCTGCTTCCCCATTTGCGTGTCAACATGTTGAAAGTCCGTGGTTCCATTTTCCATTCGTGTGGGTCCATGAGATTTCTGCTTAGTTAGTCTGCCAGAATATTCAGCTTTCCTGGCAGGAATTGAGCTTGTAGTTGTAACTTGGTAGCTCAAGGCAGTGTTCCACAATGCCATGGCTAGTCTGCAGAGGGCGTAGGAATGTGTACCCCCCCCCTGCTTATGTACCACATAACCATGGTGTTGCCCGTATTTACCATTAGTTGTCCTGGATGAAGGTAGTCCTTGAAGGCCGTCGGTGCATTCTGTACAGCTAGCATTTCTTTTTGATTGATATGAAGGTGCATTTGATTTGGGCTCCATTTGCCCTGAATGCACTTCCTTCCAGATGAGCCCCCCTATGCATAGTCTGATGTGCCTGTAGTTAGGGTTTGGGCGGCAGGGGGGGTGGGTGTGAATGGCAATCCCTTGTTTTGGTGGGCAGGGCTCTGCCCACCATAGGAACTCTAGGCACAGGCAAGGTATGATAGGAATCATTGCTTCCAGGCTGTGACAATGTTGACTCCATAAACCTTTTAAGTACCACTGAAGTTTCCTCATATGCAGTCTTGCATATGGAATTAGAAGAATGCAGGAGGCCATGAACCCAAAGGCTTGCAGTATTTGTCTTGAAGATGGCAGGGTTTTTGTGGCCACCTGTTTGAAGTAAGTCACCAAATGAATTTGCTTTTCTGGCATAAGGAAGGCCATCTGGGCAGTTGTATTCAAGCTTGCACCCAGGAATGTAATTTTTTTGAGAGGGTACCAGTTGTGATTTATTTTCATTTATGGTGTACCCTAGACAAGTTAGAACCCTTTTTACAAATGCCAGATGTTTTAGAAGAATGGCCTGGTTTTCTGCCTGAATTAGACAATCGTTTTTGAATATTTCTTTGCCTGCAAAACGCAATTACTGGAGCCAGGCACTTTGTGAATACCCTGGGCGCAGTAGACAAGCCAAAGGGCAGTGCAGAGAACTGACAATGTAAGTAGCCTGCTTTGAAGCGTAGGTATCTTCTGCAAGATTCCCTGATTGGGATATGCAGGTAAGCCGCTTTTAAATGTAGAGCTGCCAACCAGGCATCCTTGCCTAGCATAGGAAGTAACTGAAGAGTCAGCATCTTGAATTTTGGAATGTCCAGCAAGGTGTTTAGAGTAGACAGGTTCAGAATTGGACTCCATGATTTGTCTTTTCTGGGTACCAGGAGAAGTCTGGAATAGAAACCTTGTCCCTTTTCCCCTTCTGGTACTAACTGAATAGCCCCCATGTTTAGGAGGGAAAGTACTTGTTTCTGAGCCTCTGCCCACTGATTGGGGGCAGGTCTGGCCACCCGTTTGGAGTTGGCAGTGTGTGGAAATGAAATCTGTATCCCTGGGACACTATTTAAAACCCATTTATCCTGGGTTATAAATTGCCAGTTTTCTGAATGAAAAGTAAGTTTTCCCCCCAAAGGGGCAGCTGAGAGGCAAGTGCTTGGTAATCTTAAAGGGAAGTCATTGAGACTGTTGACCATAAGGTGGGTGCCTTATTTCCAGATTTGGAAGTGGAAGTACCCCCCATTGCTTAGTTCTGAAAGTCCCTTGGGACTGAAACCTGGTGCTTTTGGAGTGCTTGGGTATGGCTTGAGTGGCTCTGGAAGGAGCTGGAAAGGACCAGTTCTTAGTACCTAGTGCCTACTAAATCTTGGGAGGTTGCACTTGTAAGAAATCTTTCACAGTTTGCATAGATTTAGCTTTATCTTCCATCTTTTTTAGACCTTCTTCAGCCTTATTGCCAAACAGGCGGTCCTGCTGCAAAGGAGCATCCAACAGTTTTGCTTTAACATGATCAGGCAGAGACAGCTCCTTAAGCCAAGCATGCCTTCTAAGCACATACCCAGTAACAGCAGCCCTGCAAGAGGCCTCTAAAGAATCAAAACCACATTGCAAAGTAGGTTTTCCAACTTGTTCAGCTGAATGCAATAAATCCTGTAAATATTTTCCACACAGTCAGAAATCAACATAATTTTCTGTTTAAGCAGTCCCATGATATGCTGTTGATATTTTAGCATATGGAATTGACAGTTTAAAGCCCTGATTGCCAAGGTTGCAGAAGTATAAACCTTTTTACCCCATCTATCCAGCACCCTGGAGTCTCTATCAGGAGGGGAAGGATTTTTAGCAGTAGAAGCCTTAATGCCCTTGGGCCCAAGGGAGCTGCCAGAAGATAAGTGCTTGGTGCTGGCAGGGGAAGTCATTGAGACAGTTTCCTGTATGGCTGTGATTTTTCTTCTGCGCTTTTGGAGGTTGAAGCACCCCATTGTTTAGGCCTGTATGAGCCTTGGGGCTGTGATCTGCCTCTGGGGCATCTGTATCTACCTCTTTGTGGTCTGTCTGACACTGGAAAGGACCAATTCTTTGCAGACCAGTTCCTGCTAAATCTGGGAGGCTGTACCTGTAAAAAAATCCTTGACTGTTTGCATAGATTTAGCTTTGTCCTCCATTTTCTTCAAAACCTCTTCTGCTTTAACACCAAACAAGGTATCATGTTGTAATGGAGCATCTAATAATTTTGCTTTAACATGATCGGGCAGATTCTGTTCTTTTAACCAAGCATGTCTCCTAATGACAGAGCCTGTAACAGTGGCCCTCCAAGAGGCCTCTAGAGAATCAAAACCACATTGCAAAGTATGCTTTCCTACTTGTTCAGCAGCATGCAATAAATCCTGCATTTCTTTGTTTTCTGCGCATTCTGAATTTGTCAACATTTTTTTGTTTAAACAGTGTCATTAGATATCGCGGATATTTAAGCATATGAAATTGACAATTTAAAGCTCTTACAGCCAAGGTAGCAGAAGGATAAATTTTTCCCCCATCTATCCAGAGCCCTTGAATCCCTATTAGAGGGTACAGGGTTTTTTGCAGTGGACGTCTTGACCCCTTTGGGACCCTGAGAGATAGTTTCTGGGTCTGCAGCAGGGTTTTTATAAAGAAATTTATGAGAATCAGGAAAGTACAGTTTTGTACCTACCATAAATGTAGATGTCCGAACAGGATAGCATCTGCAGTCCTTACAAATGGGTTGTCCTGTCGTCAGGCAGCCCTTCGGTCGGCCGGATTCCAAAGTCTGGGTCTGGCCTCGGCTGGTGTCGCACTTCACCCGACGTCATAGCTGCAGTTCTTCGGGTATAAAGGCATCAGCCGACGCCATTTTCCTCAGTGTTTCTTGCCCCAGATGCCAGTTGCCCTCTTGGATAGCTAAATTTTGGATAAATGCCAATGTTTCCAAATAGTAGAAGGCAAACACAAAAAATAATCATGTATGTACATATATACAAACAAATACACCATAAGAGATCCCCCCCAGCTAGCTATTAGGTGGGCAAATACAATAGGAGTACCACAGAGGGAAAGGAGGGTGGGTAATCCTGACTGCAGATGCTATCCTGTTCGGACATCTACATTTATGGTAGGTACAAAACTGTACTATGTCCTTCAAGGATGCATCTGCAGTCCTTACAAATGGGTAGAATACCATAGCCAAACTAGGGGAGGAGGAAGAAGAAATTATGGTGTAGTTAGGATCCCTTGCAAAACAGCAGTGGCAAACCCTGCTCGGGATCTAGAGTATAATGGTAAGTTATAATGCTTGGCAAATGTATGCACGGAGGTCCAAGTAGCAGCCTCTATAATGTCCTTGGTAGCCACTCCTCGTAAGAAAGCTGTGGTAGTGGCTGTAGCCCTTGTAGAATGAGGCCTTATGTTCTGTGGAATTTGCTTTCCATGGTAGGAGTAACAGAATCTAATGCAATTTCCTATCCACTTGGAGATTGTCTGTTTGGAGATTGCTTTTCCTTCCCTTCCTGTTGCATATGCTACCAGAAGCTGGTCAGATTTTCTATTGCCCTTGGTTCTGTCCAGGTAGTAGCGTAACTGTCTATGTACATCCAAGGTATGCAGCAGTCTTTCCCCCCTGTTCTGTGGATTGGGAAAGAAGGTAGGTAGGTGGATTGCCTGGTTTAAAGACACTCTGGATACCACCTTAGGCATAAATGTAGGATTAGTTCTCATGGACACTCTATCTTGATGGAAGATTAGGAAGGGTTGTACTGCCATTAAAGCCTGTAGTTCCGAAACCCTTCTTGCTGAGGTAATTGCCAGCAGGAAAGCAGTTTTCCAGGATAGGTGTTGAAGATCTGCTGTTGCTGCTGGCTCGAAAGGGGGAAGTGTCAATTTTTCTAGTACAAAATTAAGTCCCATGCTGGTAATGGTGGTTTCCTAGGAGGTTTTACATTCTTAATTCCTCTCAGAAACTGCCTGAGTAGAGGATGCGAAAAGACAGGTGGATCGAAGCTGTATTCTGCAGAAATAGCTGATGCATGTATTTTGATGGAGGAATAGGACAGGCCTGTATGGAGAAGCTCTGCCAAGTACTCCAGGATGTTGGCAATGTCTACCTTTGACACATCTTTGCCCCTGTCGGTACTCCAAATGAGAAACCTTTTCCACTTTCCTGCATAGTTCCTTCTTGTTGAGGGTCTGCGGGCCTCAAGGATAATGTCTTTAACCCTTTGGGATAAATCTGGGTTAGTTGCTCTTATGTAATGTTCCAGGCAGTCAGTTGCAGAGTTTACAGGTTTGGATGCAGGATGTTGTAGTTGCTCTGGGTTAACATCAAGGGAATCAGGGGCAGTGTCCACATTCTCCCCCGAGACATGCTCCTTAGTAATGGGTACCAATGTTGTCTTGGCCAGTCTGGAGCTGTCAGAATTATCCTTGGACGTTCCTCTTTGATTTTCAATAGCACCTTGTGCATCAAAGGAAGAGGTGGGAATGCATATGCTGTCAGGCCTTTCCAACTGAAGGATAGAGAGTCCACCTTCCAAGCAAGTGGGTGGTATGTCCTTGTGCAGAATTTCTTGAGCTGGTGATTGAGTGGGGATGCGAATAGGTCTATTTGTGGCAGTCCCCATTTCTTTGTGATGGCCTTGAAGATGCCCGGGTGTAGCATCCATTCGTGAGCATCCGAGGTAGTTCTGCTTAATATGTCTGCTAGGAGGTTTTCTTTTCCCGGTACAAAAATTGCTTGTAACTGAATGTTGTAACTCAGAGCCATATTCCATAGGTCCAGGGCCATTCGGCATAGAGGGTATGAATGAGTGCCTCCCTGTTTGTTGATGTACCACATGACTGTGGTGTTGTCTGTCCTTATCAACTAGCCTTCTTGGAGGAATGGTCTGAAATTCTGGATTGCTAGTTGAACTGCCAGCATTTCGTTTTGATTTATGTGCAGGTGCAGCTGCTCTGGAGTCCATAAGCCTTGTATGCACTTGTCCAGCATGTGGGCCCCCTAACCGAGGTCTGAGGCGTCCGTTGTGATGGTTTGGTTGAATGCTGTGGAAGGGCAAACCTGGGTTTGACTGGCATGCCTGAGCCCACCAAAGGAACTCTTGTTTCAGGCATGGAATTAGTGGTATTTCGGTTTCTAAGCTGTCCCTGTGTTGAGACCATAAATTCTTTAGGTACCACTGTAGCTTTCTCATATGCAGTCTGGCATGGGGGACCAGGATTATGCAGGATGCCATGAAGCCCAAGGCCTGCAGTACTTTCCTTGCTGTTAGTTTGTTCTGCTTTGTTAATGCCAAAAAGTAGAGAGGAAGTTGTTCTTGTTTTTCTGCAGTTAGGAATGCCATCTGTTTTACTGTGTCCAATTCTGCACCTAAGAAGGTTATTGTTTGGGATGGTATCAGTCTTGACTTTTTTATATTGACTGTGTATCCCAGTGCCTGTAGTAAGCAAATGACTCTTTGTAAGTCTTCTGTTAGCTTGTTTTTGTTGTCCGCTTGTATCAGGCAGTCGTCCAGGTATGGATAAATTTGGATTCCCTGAAGCCTGCAGTGAGCGATTACTGATGCCAGGCATTTCGTGAACACTCTGGGCACTGTAGATAAGCCAAAGGGCAATGCTGAGAATTGATAAAGCTCTGATCCTGCAAGAAATCTGAGGTATCTTCTGCAATGTGGTCGTATGGGGACGTGCAGGTATGCCTCCTTGAGATTTAGAGTTACCAGCCAATACTCCTTGCCCAGCATGGGAAGAAGTTGCTGTAGGGTCAGCATTTTGAATTTTGGAACGATGATGAATGTGTTTAAAGCGGACAGGTCGAGAATAGGCCTCCAATTTTTTTCTTTTCTTGGTACCAGGAAGAGTCTGGAGTAAAATCCCTTGCCTTGTTCCATAGGTGGTACCCTTTCCACAGCTCTCATCCTTGCTAATTGAGCTATTTGTTTTAGAGCTTCTGTCTTTTGGTTTGGTGGTAGGTTTGGCATTCCTCTTTTTCCGGGTAAAGTGTGGAAATGAAACCTGTAGCCTTGGTCTATAGTTTGCAAAATCCACTTGTCTCTTGTGATATAGTGCCAGTTTTTTGAAAATAGTGCTAACTTTCCGCCTAAGGGTGCTGCTATTTGTTCCCTGGTAGGCGGTGTCAAAGCCAAGTCACTGTGATTGTCCTGTTGCAGTGGTAGTGGTTGTGTCTGTGCCTCGTTGGTTGTTACCTTGCCACTGGCATCCCCTGTAGGCACCTCCTCTTGATTGATTTCTGCCTCTTGAACGCCTATTCCTGCCTCTGAGTTTTAGAGGAGTCTGGAAAGGACCAATTTTTGGAAGGCCAGTTCCTGCTAAACCTTGGAGGCTGAACCTGTAAGAAATCTTTTACTGTTTGTACAGATTTTGCCTTCTCTTCCATTTTCTTCAGTACCTGTTGGGCAGGAGAACCAAATAAACTGACCTTATCCATAGGAGCATCTAATAGCTTTGCTTTAACATGATCCGGCAAGACCTGCTCTTTCAACCATGCATGCCTTCTTATAACTGTGCCAGTCATGGCTGATCTAAATGAAGCCTCCAGCGCATCATAGCCACATTTTAAGGAATGGTTACTAACCTGCTGAATGTTATTCGCCATTTCTAGAACATATTTCTTATCTAAAGAATCATCAGAGGACAGTTTCTTAGTTAACTGATCAAGCATAAACTCTTGGTATTGGATCATATGAAACTGACAGTTCAATGCTCTAGCTGAGAGAGTAGCAGAGGTGTATACTTTTTTACCCCTTCTCTCTAAGGACCTGGATTCCCTTTCAGAAGGGAGAGGGTTTTTAGCTGAGGTTGAAGCTACTGCCTTAGGCCCCTGGGAGATAGTCTCAGGATCTGCGAAAGGAGCCTTGTATAAATGGTGATGAGTGTCCGGAACCCTGTAGAACCTATCGGGTTTAGCAGGGGCTGGAGGTAAAGTATCAGGAGCAGTGCAAGCATCATTGAATGCATCATCCACAACAGGAAGAACTGGTGGCATAGCTAAAGGCCTATGTTGCGGTAAGTGTAAAAAGGTCCTAAGCCTTTTCCTTGAATCTGAGAAATCTTGCCCCTGCTATTGGAATTGCTCTCATGGCATGTAAAGTTTCCTCAAAAGAAAATTCCTCTGGTGGAGAAGCAGAAGGAATCGATTCCTCAGCATCTGAATCTTCATAAGTAGAAAAAAGGAGCCTCTGGATGGTCTGTATTGTCTATCATCAGAAGAGTCATCTGAGGACACTGGCTCAGGGGGCTCTGCTCTAGGTCTCTTTTCTGGAGGTTGAGAGGCCCTGTCTGGGTGAGATTGGGATGCCCTTATTAAAGAGATGAGATCCTCTGCCAGAGTAAGCATCTGGGAACTGGAACTAGGCCTGTGAGAGGGGGGCTTAGCAGGCACATACTTAGGAGTTTTGGCTGCTTTAGCGATGGCAAAGGCCTTTATAGACATGGCTGCAGGAGGCCTAGCAGCACCACGTGCTGGGGTAGAAACATCCAAAGGGATGGTGTCCGATAATTCTTGTGAAACCACAGAAGTAGGTAAAACTTCAGAGGCCGATTCAACTAGGGTAGAGGGGGCCTCGTTAGTAGTCATGGATTCGGCTGAAGACTGAACCGTTTGCTCGGTTTCGGCCGAAACCGAGACACTCGCGGTTTGCTTAACCTTGGTTTCGGCCGAAACCGCGGACCGCGAGTGTCGGTCCTTTTCTTTGCGTTTCTTAACAATTTGAGAAGTCGGAGGATCCGACGGCATTATGTACGCAAAATCTGAGCCGAAAAACTGTTCAGCAAACTCCGACCGACGTCTAAGCGTTCGGTTGAAAGAAGCACAGGCTAAACAAGCTGCTACGTCGTGGTCTGGGCCTAAACAAGGTAAGCAGTAAGAGTGGAAATCTTTATGAGGTATTTGTTTCCCACAAGTTAAACAGTTATTCACTTTTTCCGACATCGGCTGAGGCAAGAAAGAGTCCCCAATGGGGTACTTAGCTTTTTAGAAGTCTTCGAAGTAGTATTCGGTAGTAGTAATCTCTGGATCTGACCGACCGGCACTTGCGAACAGCTTCTGCTTCGGGCGCCACGCAGCAAGAAAGACTGAGGAAAATGGCGTCGGCTGATGCCTTTATACCCGAAGAACTGCAGCTATGACGTCGGGTGAAGTGCGACACCAGCCAAGGCCAGACCCAGACTTTGGAATCCGGCCGACCGAAGGGCTGCCTGACGACAGGACAACCCATTTGTAAGGACTGCAGATGCATCCTTGAAGGACATCCCTATAGTATCTGTCTGGCTTAACAGGAGCTGGAGGCAAAGAGTCAGGAGACAGGACTCTGGAAATACATCATCTACAATGTCTAAAACAGGAGGAATAGCAAGGGGGCTGTGCTGAGGTAATAAAGTCTGAGCCTTTTCTTGGATTCTGAGTAATCTTGGTTCTCCCAGTGGAAATGCTCCCTGATAGTATGCAGGGTTTCCCCAAAAGAATAATCCTCAGGAGGAGAGGCTGAAGAAATAGATTCTTCAGCATCAGAATCCTCATAGGGAGGAAGAGAATATTCCTGGTCAGAAGAGGAATCAGAGGAAATGGAAGCCTGATCTGAAGATGCATACTCTGTCTTGCCTAGGCCTCTTATCAGGTGGGGGATGGGAACCCCTGATCAAAGTAATTAGGTCTTTCGGCCATTTTAAGCATCTGTTTTTTAGGCATGGAGGCCTGTCCAGGAGAATGCTGTACTTGTTTCTTTGTCTTTAGAGCTGCTTTAGTCTTTGCCATTGAAGCTGAAGTTGGTTTTACATATAACTGTGTAGGCCTGAAAACACCCTCAGAAGCCGGTGCCTGCTCAGCGGCTCCGGACCCGTCTGAGGGAATAGTATCAGAGTGTCCAATACCTTGAGTTTGCAGCGGCCTAGTCAGCTCCACGTGGGAGTCGGAAGCGGCCTGTGGCTCTGAGGTAGCAGGCATCAGGGGCTGCAAAAGCACCTCACTGAGAACCAGTGAAAGGCCTAGCAGAAGCCTAGTCTGTTTTAGACCTCGGATGCCTGTCCTTTTCTTTGCGCTTTTTATAAACTCCGGTAGTTAAAGATTCTGCCAAAATAATGAAATGCAAAATCGTACCGACGCTTAATAGTGCGTTGGTTAAATCTAGCACAAAACAGACAACTAGCAACGTCGTGGTCAGGGCTTAGGCAAGGAATACAGTAAGAATGAAAATCCTTATGAGGTATTTGCTTCCCACAAGAAATACAATTAACTTTTTCTGACATCAGTCTGGAGCAAGAAAAAAAAAAAAGTTTCCCCAACAGGGTTACTTAGCTTTAATGAAGACTTTGGATCTGAAATTCGAATTTGAAATTCTCAGGAGTCAGCCGATCGGCACTTGCAAACTGCTTTTGCTTCGGGCACCGCTCGGCAAGAAAAATAGAAGAAAATGGCGTCTCCTGCATCTTTTATACCCCTGGCACAATGACGTTGGGAGGGTGGCCTAATGGTTAAGGTGTTTGCCTTACAAACACAAGGTGCAGGGTTTGAGTCTCACAAGGGATAATTGGCTAGGCTTAAAATGGCTCACAAGGGCAGTTAGCTTAGTACTAACCTATGAACGTCAGGGAGGAGCAGACAGCAACCGACGCCGGACCTAGACTTTGGAACTCGGGCTGACTGCGGGTAGCCTGCCAGCAGGATAACCCAATTGTAATGACTGCAACAGTGAAACACTATGAACATCACGATTTTTGAAAAGGAATTTGTGGGACTCAGGAACCCTGCAGTAACTGTCTGGTTTACTAAGGGCCGGATGCAGGGAATCAGGGGCCATACTGGATTCCGAAAACACCAACAATGTCTAGTACAGGAGGTATAGCCAAAGGCCTATGCTGAGGAAGAAGGAAATCCCTAAGCCTCTTTTTGGATTCAGAAAACTCCTGACTTTACCAGTGGAGATGCTCCCTTAAGGTATGTAAAGTTTCTCCAAAAGAAAAATCCTCAGGGGGAGAAGCAGAGGGAATGGAATCCTCTGCATCAGAATCCTCATAAGTAGGTATGGACAAATCCAGGTCATTAGAAGAGTCGGAAGAAACAGATTCCTGTTCCGAAGATTCAAGTTCAGCCCTAGGCCTCTTAGAAGGGGGGGGGGTTACTACCCCTGATTAGAGTAATTAAATCTTCAGCCATTCTGAGCATTTGCTTTTTAGGCACAGGGGCCTGAACATTTGGCCTGGGCCTCTGTTTTTTAGACATAGATCGTGATTTAGGCCTTAGTATTAAAGGTGGAGTCGGTTCAATATGCAAATCTGTAGGCCTGAATACACCCTCAGTAACCGGTTCCTGCACAGCGGCTCCAGAACCATCTAAGGTAGAGACATTCGTGGGTTCCAAAGGTGTAGCATCTCGCAGCATACTGGACTCCGAATGGGTCTCAGTAGAGGCCTGCGAATCAAAAGTAGCAGGTATGAGGGGCTGCAAAAGCACCTCACTGAGTACCGGCAAATTGGCAACTGGCTTAGGAGAAGCGTCGTCGGCAGCTTTGGACCTCAACAGCCTGTCTTTTTCTTTACTTTTTTTGGTATTCCGGTAGTCGGATGGCTAGCCGTCATTTCTGGATACTTAAACAGAACCGAAATATTTAGCAGCAAAAATGTACCAACGACGGACAGTGCGCTGATTAAATAAAGCACAAAACAGGCAGCAAGGTACGTAGTGGTCAAGGCCTAGGCAAGGAATACAGTACAAATGAAAATCCTTATGAGGTATTTACTTCCCACAAGTAATGCAATTAACTTTTACTGACATCGGTAAGGAGCAAGAAAAAGTTTCCCCAACGGGGTACTTAGCTTTTAGTTGAAGACTTCAGTCCTGAAATTCAGGAGTCTGCCGACCGGCACTTGTGAACTGCTTCTGCTTCGGGCACCACGCGGCAAGAAAGACTGATGTAATGGTGTCGGCTGCATGTTTTATACACCTGACGAACTGAAGAGATGGCATCCAAAGCAGGAATCCAAGACTCTGGTATTCAGGCCGGCTGAGGGCTACCTGCAGGCAGATAACCCAAATGTAATGACTGCAACAGTGAAACACGAAGAACATCAATGGGGAACAAAAACCAGGTTCAAATAAACGTTCCTGGCATGGACAGGATACTAATAGAGAACAGAACTATGGTCCCAATACCAAACACTGTAAGTGGACATACTGAGACATTTGAAACTACAAGTATAGCTGATGGTTATGTTGTTAATTTGTCAGGATATGAATTTAATATAATGGAAATGTCTGTATTGGTGAAAGGGTTGAAATTTATACCTTCTGTTTTGCCAAGACTGCATGAACTAAAAGGAGGTTTTTTTTAAACTGGTAAGAAAAATGCATATTATTGATTATTTTTTCAATGTTAATTTTTCTAGTTTAACTGTTAATGATGAAAAGTACAGTTTTGTACCTACCATAAATGTAGATGTCCGAACTGGATAACATCTGCAGTCATAACAACCGGGTTGTCCTGTCGTCAGGCAGCCCTGCAGTCGGCCGGATTCCAAAGTCCGGCTTCGGCTGATGTCGCACTTCACCCGACGTCATCTCTGCTGGTCTCCGGGTATAAAGGCATCAGCAGACGCCATTTTCTTCAGTGTTTCTTGCCCCAGATGCCAGTTGCCCTTCCTGGAAGGCTAATTTTTGGATAAATGCCAATGTTTCCAAAATGGATAGAAGGCAAACTCAGAAAATAAGCATGTATGTACATATATACAAACAAATACACCATAAGAGACTCCCCCCATTAGCTAGCTATTAAGAGGGTAAATACCCTAGGAGTACCAGAGAGGGGAAGGAGGGAGGGTAATCCTGACTGCAGATGCTATCCAGTTCGGACATCTACATTTATGGTAGGTACAAAACTGTACTATGTCCTTCATGGATGCATCTGCAGTCATAACAACTGGGTAGAATACCATAGCCAACTAAGGGAGGAGGAAAAAATTTAGATTATGGTGTGGTTAGGATCCCTTGCAGCACAGCAGTGGCAAACCCTGCTCGGGATCTGGAGTACAAAGGTAAGTTATAATGCTTGGCAAATGTATGCACGGAGGTCCAAGTAGCCGCCTCAATAATGTCCTTGGTTGCCACACCTCGTAGGAAGGCTGTGGTAGTGGCTGTTGCCCTTGTAGAATGAGGCCTTATGTTCTGTGGAATTGGTTTTCCATGGAAGGAGTAACAGAATCGTATGCAATTTCCTATCCATTTGGAGATTGTCTGTTTGGAAATTGCTTTTCCTTCCCTTCCTGTTGCATAGGCTACAAATAGCTGGTCAGTTTTTCTGCTACTTTTTGTTCTGTCCAGGTAGTAGCGTAACTGTCTATGTACATCCAAGGAATGCAGCATTCTTTCCCTCTGTTTTGTGGGTTGGGAAAGAAGGTAGGTAGGTGGATTGCCTGGTTTAAAGACACTCTGGATATCACCTTAGGCATAAAAGTAGGATTAGTCCTCATGGACACTATCTTGGTGGAAGATTAGGAAGGGCTGTACCGCCATTAGGGCCTGAAGTTCAGAGACCCTCCTTGCTGAGGTTATTGCCAGTAGGAAAGCAGTTTTCCACGATAGATGCTGTAGGTCCGCTGTAGCTGCTGGTTCAAAAGGTGCGAGTGTCAATTTTTCTAGCACAAAGTTCAAATCCTAAGCTGGCAATGGTGGTTTCCTTGGAGGTTTTACATTCTTGATTCCTCTGAGGAATTGCCTGAGTAAAGGATGTGAAAAGACAGGTGGATCAAAGCTGTATTCTGCTGAGATAGCTGATGCATGTATCTTGATGGAGGAATAGGACAGGCCTGTATGTAGAAGCTCTGCCAAATACTCCAAAATGTTAGCCATATCTATAATTCACACATCTTTTCCTCTTTCAGTGCTCCAAATAACAAATAGAACAGTTTTGTACCTACCATAAATGTAGATGTTCGAGGATCCACATTGCTGCAGTCCTAACTATTGGGTAGTCCGCTGTCCAGTCGGCCCGAATACCAAAGTATATGGCTGACGTCGGTCACGGCGCATTAGACTGACGTCAGTACGTCAGGGTACTAATGCGCATGACCGACGTCATATCCTCAGTCTTTTCTTGCCCCAGATGTCAGAAGACCCTAAAAAGACAAGGCCAAAACCAAAACACACCAAACATACCTGCACCAAAAATATATACAAAGGTACCAGAATATAATCTCACCTACACAACCACCCCTAAACACAGAGGGGAAGGAGGGAGGTAAATTGGACTGCAGCAATGTGGATCCTCGAACATCTACATTTATGGTAGGTACAAAACTGTACTATGTTCTTCATTCCACATTGCTGCAGTCCTAACTATTGGGTAGAATCCCAAAGCAGAGGTAAGGAGGCTGGCAAATCATAAGGAAGCAGGAGCTGATAACATGCCTTGCAAAATAGCTGTGGCAAAACCAGCCCTAGACTTAGAGTAGAGAGGAAGGTGGTAATGCTTAGAGAAAGTATGCACTGAACTCCAAGTAGCTGCCTCCAAAATATCCTTAGTTGCCACCCCTTAGAAATGCTGTTGTAGTGGCAGTAGCCCTAGTGGAATGAGGCCTAATCCCAGCTGGAATCTCCTTGCCATGATGGGAATAACAAAATGCAATGCAAAACCCAATCCACCTAGAAATAGTTTGTTTTGACACAGGCTTGCCCTGAACTCAAAGCAAAAGAAACAAACAACTGCTGAGACTGCCTAAAATCCTTAGTCCTGCTTAAATAATAACGCAATTGCCTGTGTACATCTAAAGTGTGCAAAATCTTTTCCCCTTTATTTTGGGGATCTGCATAGAAAGTAGGCAAATGAATAGTTTGGTTTAAAGCCACACTAGAAACCACCTTAGGCATAAAGGAAGGATTAGTACGTAATGATACCCTATCCTTATGAAAAATCAAAAAAGGCTCAACCGCCATAAGGGCCTGTAACTCAGAAACCCTTCTTGCAGAAGTAATGGCCAACAAAAAAGCAGTCTTCCATGACAAGTATTTCAGTTCAGCAGTAGCCGCAGGCTCAAAAGGTTGTAGAGTAAGTTTCTCCAACACAAAATTGAGATCCCAAGCAGGAGTAGGAGCTCTACGTGGGGGTCTTATATTCTTTGCCCCTCTAAGAAATTGCTTGAACAAAGGATGTGAAAACAATGGTGGGTCACAATCATAGTGAGCTGAAATTGCTGCAGCATGAATCTTAATGGAAGAGAAAGACAAACCTTTGTCCAATAACTCAGTAAGATATTGAAGAGCCACACTCAAATTAGGCTCAGAAATGTCCAAATTCTTCGCTGCAGACCAAAATAAAAATCTCTTCCATTTTTCTGCGTACACTTTCCTTGTACTAGGTCTTCTGGCTTCCATAATCACATTTAAAACTTGTTGAGGAAGCTGAGACCTGCTGTCTTTCAAAACAGAATATGCCAGGCTGTTAGATGAAGAGAGTGAAGCTTGACATTGAGCAGATGACCGTCCCTCTGAGACAACATGTGTGGAATCAAGGGTAAAGGCCATGGAGGCTTCCTTACCAGACTCCTCAGTAATGGGTACCAGTGCTGCCGAGGCCAATCTGGAGCTATTAAAATCATCCTTGGCTTGTCTTGTCTGACCTTTAGAAGCACCTTTGGGAGAAGAGGTAGAGGCGGAAAAGCATACACATGAAGATTTTTCCAACTGAAAGAAAGAGCATCCACTTTCCAAGCTGTGTGATGAAATCCCTTCGTGCAAAACTTTGGCAGCTGGTGGTTTAGTGGAGAAGCGAACAGATCTATGTCTGGAGTTCCCCATGACACTGTCAATTTTTGAAATACATGAAGATCCAGTTTCCACTCGTGGGGATCCATGATTTGTCTGCTTAACACATCTGCTAAGGAGTTCTGTGCGCCCGGCAGAAACCTTGCCTGAAGAGTTAGTTGCAAGCTGAGCGCAGTCTCCCATAAAATCATTGCTTGCCTGCACAATGGGTAAGAATGTGTTCCCCTTGTTTGTTGATGTACCACATGACAGTTGTGTTGTCTGTTAGAATCAACACCTGCCCTGGAAGAAGTAACTCCTTGAAAGCCATTAATGCAAACTGGACTGCTAACATCTCTTTCATGTTGATATGTAGATGCTGTAGTCTGGCAGGCCACTTGTCTTGTATCCACTTTCCATTTAGATGAGCTCCCCAAGCAATGTCTGAGGCATCTGTCGTTAGAATCTGACTTGCCTCTGGCCGGGTCACAGAGAGTCCCTTGTTTAGGTGACATTCCTGAGCCCACCACAAAAATTCCTTTTGAATGCAAGGTATTATTTGAATGACAGTGTCCAAATCCTGGCAGTGCTGTGTCCATAGATTTTAGAGATACCATTGTAGCTTCCTCATATGCAGTTTGGCATTGGGAAGCACCAGAATACAAGATGCCATGAACCCTAAGGCTTGAAGGACTGTCCTTGCAGTCAGCCCGGACTGAAGAGATAGTTGATGGAAGTAACTGGAAAGATTCTTTTGTTTGTCCGGTGTTAAAAAGGCCATCTGGGCTGCTGTATTCAGTCTCACACCCAGAAAGCACATGTCTTGAGAGGGTACTAGACTGGACTTTATTTCGTTCACAGAATACCCTAGGCATCTTAGCACTGCTATGACATATTCCAAATGCTGTAGAAGGTCTTCCTTTTCTTGAGCCAGAATCAGGCAGTCGTCCAAGTAAGGATAGATTTGAATTCCTTTTAGCCTGAAGTAAGCTATCACTGGAGCCAGAACCTTTGTGAATACTCTGGGCAGTAGACAAGCCAAAGGGCAATGCAGAGAACTGATAATGAGAATTTCCAGCTCGAAAACGCAGATACTTCCTGCAACGTAGTCTTATAGGCACATGAAGGTAAGCTTCCTTGAGATCTAAAGTTACCATCCAGTGATCTTTGCCCAGCAGAGGTAAAAGCTGTTGTAACGTCAACATTTTGAACTTGGGAATGTCCAGATAAGTGTTGAGGATAGATAAATCCAAAATTGGTCTCCACGTGTTCCCCTTCTTTGGTACTAGGAACAGGCGAGAATAAAATCCTAGGCCCCTTTCTGGCACAGGAACTGACTGAATGGCCCCTATTTGGAGCAACAGAGAAATTTGCTTGTGAGCCTCTGTTCGTTGTAGAGGAGGAATGTCTGGCATGCCTTTGAAAGGAGGCAAGGTATGGAAATAAAACCTGTAACCGTGGTGAATGATATCCAGAACCCATCTGTCTTGGGTAATTAAATCCCAATTTTCTTTGAAAAGAGACAGCCTTCCTCCCAGAGGTGCTGCCAGGCGAGAATGTACTGGCAGCTGAAAAGGCAGGTCATTGGGTCTGCTTACGAAAGGACTGACCCCTGCCCTCACCAGAAGTCTGAGCAGGAGAACTCCCTGTCCTAGGCCTAAAAGAACCTAGAGCTCTGCCCCTACCACGTCGAGACCTACCCCTAGACTGGGAATCATAAGCAGGATAAGTCCACCCCTTAGTAGGCCAATTTCTACTAAACTTCGGAGGCTGCACCTGCAAAAAATCCTTAACAGTTTGCATAGACTTAGCCTTGTCCTCCAATTTCTTTAAGACTGCTTCCACAGGCGAACCAAACAACACATCAGACTGTAAAGGAGCATCCAAAATCCTTGTCTTAACATGCTCAGCTAAGTTCTGATCTCTCAACCAGGCGTGCCTGAAGAACAGAACCAGTGGCAGCCACCCTCGAGGAGGCCTGCACAGCATCAAAACCACACTGCAAGGAATGCTTTCCCACTTGTTCAGAAACATGAACTAAATCCTGCAACTCTTTACACTCAATACCTTCAGCCAGAGCATCCACCTTAGACTTCAATTGTGAAAGGAGATAATTCTGATATTTTAACATATGAAACTGACAATTCAACGCCCTCATGGCTAAAGTGGAAGAAGTGTACACTTTCTTTCCCCATCTATCCAAAGCCCTTGCCTCTTTATCAGGAGGAACAGGATTTTTAACCACAGAAGCCTTCACACCTTTAGGCCCCTGAGAGACAGTTTCTGGGTCTGCCCTAGGACTCTTAAAAGATACTTATGGGCGTCAGGCACCCTATAGTACCTATCCGGTTTAACTGGGGCAGGAGGCAAAGAATCAGGATTTAGTGAAGCCTCTGCAAAAACATCTTCTACCACATTCAGAACAGGAGGTATAGCTAAAGGCCTATGCTGGGGTAAAAACAAGAATTCTCTAAGCCTCTTCCTGGAATCAGAGAAATCTTGACCTTCCCATTTAAAATGCTCCCTCATGGAATGCAGAGTCTCTGAAAAAGAAAAATCCTCAGGAGGCGAAGCTGAAGGAGTAGAATCATCCACATCAGAATCAGAATAAGGAGGATACTCCTGCAAGTCTTCAGCCGAAGACTCAGAAGCCTCCGAACATTGCTCAAAATTCTCAAACTCTGGTTCCACCCTAGGCCTCTTATCAGGAGGGGGCATAGAACCACGAATCATTGTAATCAAATCCTCTGCCATTTTTAGCATATGCTTCTTAGGCAAAGACCCTGAAACACTCGGAGAAACCCCCACTGAAGCTAAAGTAGGCCTGCCTCTTAAAGAAGCCTTAGAAACAGAAGGCGAGGCCTTAACCACCTTAGGAAGAGAGGGAAGAACAGCCACCTGAGAAGCCCCTTCAGCCTGGCCTACTTCCTGAGAGGACACATCCTGTAACAGTAAAGTTTCTCCCTGAGACTCCAAAGAAACTCCTGGCAGAACCTCCGGCTCCACTGAGCCTTCTAAAGAACCGACGTCCGGGACTGTCGGTTCTTCCATTCTAGGCTTCCCTGCTTTGTCCTTGCGTTTTTTGGCTGAAGCGGGCGTCGGAGCATCTGACGGCATTTTATAATTACAACGCTTCCCAAACACTAACCTGGCACAGTCTAACCTTCTCTTAATAGTGCGTTTGTTAAATCTAGCACAAGAGCGGCATCCAACAACGTCGTGCTCAGGCCCTAAACAAGGTATACACAAAGTATGGTAATCCCTATGAGGTATCTGTTTCCCACAAGTAATACAGTTATTCACTTTTTCTGACATCCGGTTAAATACGGAGGCAAGAAAAAACCAAAATATTCCCCAACGGGGTACTTAGCCAACTTTGATTCGGTCTGAAACTCTGACTTCAGAAACTTTCAGAACGCCAACCTGCACTCGCAAAATTGCTTCTGCATCGGACCATGCGGCAAAAAAGACTGAGGATATGACGTCGGTCATGCGCATTAGTACCCTGACGTACTGACGTCAGTCTAATGCGCCGTGACCGACGTCAGCCATATACTTTGGTATTCGGGCCGACTGGACAGCGGACTACCCAATAGTTAGGACTGCAGCAATGTGGAATGAAGAACATCTTTTCCATTTTCCTGCATAGTTCCTTCTTGTTGAAGGTCTGCGGGCTTCAAGGATAATGTCTTTAACCCTTTGGGAAAGCTCTGGGTTAGTTGCTGCTATGTGATGTGCCATGCAGTCAGTTGCAACGTTTTTAGGTTTGGATGCATGATGCTGTAGTTGTTCTGAGTTAACATCAAAGGCATCAGGGGTATTGGCCACATGTTGTCCCGAGACATGCTCCTCAGTAATGGGTACCAGTGTTGTCTTGGCCAGTTTGGAGCTATCAGGGTTATCCTTGGACGTTCCTCCTTGATTTTTAGTAATACCTTGTGTATCAAGGGAAGAGGTGGGAATGCATATGCTGTTAGACCTTTCCAGCTGAAGGAGAGCGAATCCACTTTCCATGCAAGTGGGTGGAATGTCCTTGTGCAGAATTTTTTGAGCTGGTGATTGAGAGGGGAAGCGAATAGATCTATCTGTGGGCTCCCCCATTTCTTTGAGATGGTCTTGAAGATGTCCGGGTGTAGCATCCATTCGTGGGCATCGGATGTGGTTCTGCTCAATATGTCTGCTAGAGTATTGTCCTTTCCCGGTACAAATATTGCCTGTAACTGGATGTTGTAGCCGAGTGCCAGGTTCCAAAGCTCCAAAGTCATTCTGCATAGGGGGTATGAATGAGTGCCTCCCTGCTTGTTGATGTACCACATGACTGTGGTGTTGTCTGTCCTTATCAAGTGGCCCTCTTTGAGAAATGGTCTGAAATTTTGGATTGCCAGTTTTACTGCCAGCATTTTTAGGTTGATGTGCAGGTGGAGTTGATCCTGCGTCCACAATCCTTGTACACATTTGCCCAGCATGTGAGCCCCCCATCCTAGGTCTGAGGCGTCTGTTGTGATGGTCTGGCTTGCTTGATAGCTGTGAAAGGGTAGGCCTGGGTTTGACTGGCATGCTTGTGCCCACCATATGAACTCCTGTTTTAGGCATGGGATTAGTGGAATTTCCGCTTCTAGGCTGTGCCTGTGTTGGGACCATAAATTCCTTAGGTACCACTGTAGTTTTCTCATATGTAGTCTGGCATGTGGAACCAAGATTATGCATGATGCCATGTAACCCAAGGCCTGAAGGACTTTTCTTGCTGTTAACTTGTTCTGTTTTGTTAGAGCCAAGAAGTAGAGAGGGAGTTCTTTTGTTTTTCTGCGGTTAGAAATGCCATTTGTTTTACAGTGTCCAATTCCGCGCCCAGGAATGTCCTGGTTTGGGATGGTATCAGCCTTGACTTTTGTAAATTGACCGTGTATCCCAGTGCTTGTAGCAAGTAAATGACCCTTTGTAAATCTGTTGTCAGCTTGCTTTTGTTGTCCCCTTGTAGCAGGCAGTCGTCCAGGTAAGGATAAATTTGGATTCCCTGTAGTCTGCAGTAGGCGATTACTGATGCCAGGCATTTTGTGAATACTCTGGGCGCAGTAGATAAGCCAAAGGGCAATGCTGAGAATTGATAATGCTCTGATCCTGCAAGAAATCTGAGGTATCTTCTGCAAATTGGTCGAATGGGGACGTGCAGGTATGCCTCCTTGAGATCTAGAGTCACCAGCCAACACTCCTTGCCCAGCATGGGAAGAAGTTGCTGTAGGGTCAGCATTTTGAATTTTGGGACAATGATGTATGTATTTAAGGTGGACAGGTCGAGAATAGGTCTCCAACTTTTTTCCTTTCTTGGAACTAGGAATAGTCTGGAGTAAAATCCTTTGCCTTGCTCTGTTATTGGCACTCTTTCCACAGCTCTCATCTTTACTAATTGCATTATCTGCTGTAGAGCTTCTGTTTTTTGATTTGAAGGCAGGTTTGGCATTCCTCTTTTGACTGGTAGAGTGTGAAAGTGGAACCGGTAACCTTGGTCTATGGTTTGCAAAATCCACTTGTCTTTTGTGATGTAGTGCCAGTTTTTTAAAAATAAGGTTAACTTTCCGCCTAATGGAGCTGCTATTTGTTCCCTGGTAGGCGGATGTAGAGTTAAGTCACTGTGATTGTGCTGTTGTAGTGGTAGTGGCTGAATCTGTGCCTCTGTTATTACCTTGCCACTGTCGTCCTCTGTGGGCACCTCCTCTGGATTGGTTTCTGCCTCTGGAACGTCTATTCCTGCCCCTTTGGGATCTTGTGGAGTCAGGAAATGACCAATTTTTGGCAGGCCAGTTCCTGCTAAACCTTGGGGGCTGAACCTGCAAGAAATCTTTAACCGTTTGAACAGATTTTGCCTTTTCTTCCATTTTCTTCATTACCTGCTGTGCAGATGTACCAAACAAACTGGTCTTATCCATGGGAGCATCTAATAACTTAGCTTTAACATGATCCGGTAAGACTTGTTCCTTCAGCCATGCATGTCTTCTTATCACTGTGCCAGTCATGGCTGATCTAAATGAAGCCTCCAGTGCATCATAGCCACATTTTAAGGAATGGTTACTAACCTGTTGTATGTTATTTACCATTTCTAATACATATTTCTTATCTATAGAGTCGTCAGAGGATAGTTTTTTAGTTAACTGATCAAGCATAAACTCTTGGTATTGTATCATGTGAAACTGACAGTTTAAAGCTCTAGCTGAGAGAGTAGCTGAGGTATAAACTTTTTTGCCCCATCTGTCTAAAGACCTGGCTTCCCTTTCAGAAGGAATAGGGTTTTTTGCTGTGGTCGAGGCTACTGCCTTAGGCCCCTGGGATATAGTTTCGGGGTCTGCAAGAGGGGCCTTGTATAAGTGATGATGCGTGTCTGGTACCCTATAAAATCTGTCTGGTTTGGCAGGGGCTGGAGGTAAGGAATCTGGTGCAGAGCAGACATCATTAAAAGCATCGTCCACAACAGGGAGGACAGGAGGTATAGCTAAGGGCCTGTGTTGTGGAAGGTGCAGAAAAGTCCCAAGTCTTTTTCTGGAATCTGAGAAATCCTGTTGCTGCCATTGGAATTGTTCTCGCATGGCATGTAAGGTTTCCCCAAAGGAGAATTCTTCTGGTGGAGAAGCAGCTGGAATGGATTCTTCAGCATCTGAGTCTTCATAATTGGAGAAAGGAGCCTCAGGCTGGTCTGTAATATCTGAATCATCCGCAGAATCATCAGAGGACACAGGCTCGGGGGGCTCTGCTCTAGGTCTCTTCTCTGGGGGCTGAGAGGCCCTGTCTGGGTGAGATTGAGATCCCCTAATTAAGGATATTAAATCTTCTGCCAGAGTAAGCATTTGTGAACTAGAAGAAGGCCTGGTTGAGGGGGGTTTAACAGGCACTGATTTAGTAGACTTGGCTGCTTTAGCCCTGGCAAAGGCCTTAATGGACATGGCTGCAGGAGGCCTAGCAGCACCACGTGCTGGGGTAGAGACATCCAAAGGGATGGTGTCTGATAATTCACTAGAAGCCACTGTAGTAGGTAAAATTTCAGAGGCCGATTCAAGTAAGGTAGCAGGAACCTCAGAAGTAGTCAAAGATTCAGCTGTGCTTTGAATCGTTTTCGGTTTCGGCGAAACCCGATACACTCGGCTTGCTTTACCATGGTTTCGGCCGAAACCGTGGACCATGAGTGTCGGTCTTTTTCTTTGCGTTTCTTAACAATTTGGGTAGTCGGAGGATCCGACGGCATAATGTACGCAAATTCAGAACCGAAAAACTGTTCAGCAAACTCCGACCGACGCCTAAGCGTTCGTCGGTTGAAGGAAGCACAGGCCGAACAGGCTGCTACGTCGTGGTCTGGGCCTAAACAAGGCAAACGGTAAGAGTGGAAATCTTTATGAGGTATTTGATTCCCACAAGTTAAACAGTTATTGACTTTTTCTGACATCGGCTGAGGCAAGAAAGAGTCCCCAATGGGGTACTTAGCTTTTAGAAGTCTTCGAAGTAGTATTCGGTAGTAGAAATCTCTGGATCCGACCGACCGGCGCTTGCGAACAGCTTCTTCTTCGGGCGCCACGCGGCAAGAAAGACTGGAGAAAATGGCGTCGGCTGATGCCTTTATACCCGGAGACCAGCAGAGATGACGTCGGGTGAAGTGCGACATCAGCCGAAGCCGGACCCGGACTTTGGAATCCGGCCGACTGCAGGGCTGCCTGACGACAGGACAACCCGGTTGTTATGACTGCAGATGCATCCATGAAGGACATCTACTTCTAGTGAGGAGAGTTACTATTCTTGTAACTCAGATACTCATGTTAACGCCTACAGTAAGTTATACGCATCAAAAGGTAAAGGTAAAAAGTGTGTTCATGCAGCCATTTAAGAATGACAGTATAAATAAATTTTATCAAGCCTTTCTTTATGTATTAGAGAAAGAAATTGAGGAATTTTACCAAAGTGATATTGTATACAATATGTCGAAAGAATGGTTAAGTTTACAGCAGTTAAAAAATTATAGTATTGTATTTAAGCCTTCAGACAAAGGTGGAAAATTGGTGGTCATGAAATCTAATGGATTACCTTGGGATGTGCATGAATCATTTAAATAATTGTAAAGTGTATGAAAGAGTTGGACTGGAAGTATATATACAAGCTAAAAGTCAACATGACATTTTGTTGCACAAAGGTGTTCATTTGAACTACTTAACAGTATCGGATGTTACCAACAAATTTTCAAGCAAAAATACCACTATGGCCCAATTTTACTGTGTGCCTAAAATACACAAGAGTTTGTTGAACCCACCAGGCCGACCTACAGTGTCGGCCTGTGAGTATTTTACTCAATTTAGGGTATTTTTTACATTAGATTTCATTACAAGAATTAAGCTACTTTATAATATAAATGATTCATTTGACTTCATTGATAAAATAAAGGATGTAAAATAAAATAGAGATATGTACTTTCTGGTATTGGATGTTGCCAGTTTGTACACAAGTATCATGAATTTGGCATGCAAGCCATAGAAGACTTTTTGAAAGACAGTCCTAGAACACAAAGAATTGATAAATTTTTGTTTAATAACATTTTTGAATTTGATGGTCAGTTATATAGACAATTGCAGGGAACGGCAATGGGGGCAGCTTTTGCCCCCATGTATGCAAATTTGTTTATGGGTATGGTCGAAAATACCCGTGTTTATAGAAGTAATTTTTTTCAAAAATTTGTCATTAAATATTTCAGGTTTATTGACTACCTTATTTTTATTTGTCAGGGAGGACGGGATGAAAAACAATTATTTCTTAAATATATGAATGAAAATAAATATCAAATAAAATATGATGGTTTACAAGAGGGTGTTAAACTATTTAGAGATCACTTTGGAAGACCAAGAAAATGGAGAGATAAAAACTAGTATTTTTAGAAAATTTCATCAAGTGAATCACATGTTGCATGCACAGAGTTGTCATCTGAGGCATACACTTCACAATACCCCCTATGGAGAAATTCTAAGAACAAACAGATTATGTAATAGAGTGAAGCCAGGGAAGAGGCTAATAAAGTGGTAAATATGTTTGTCAATAGGGGGTATAAAGCAGATATGGTGGTTCATAGTTACAGCAAGGTGTTTAATAAAGTAAAGGAAAATAGAGGCAACATAAAGAAGGAACTGTACAAGTCAGTTTCAGTAAAACAGTTATATTATGTTTCTAAATATACATTATTTTCATACAAGCAAGCTCAGTTACTGAGGAATTATTGGCAAATAGTTATAAGGGAAGTTTCTCCTTTCAAGGACGTGGCATTAAAGTTTTCATATTAACGTGGTCGTAGCATTAAATACTTTTTAGTTCATAGTACCTATAGAAGACCACAGGAATTAGTTATTAGAGGAATTAAATGGGCAGGTCTAATGCCTTGTGGGAAATGTGCAATACGTAAATATGTAGTATCAACTTAATACTATTAATGGAATTAAATTCCATACACAAGGTAATTTTTCCTGTAAAACTACAGGCATTATTTATGCTATAAAATGGTGCCATCATTTTTATATAGGGGAAAGTAAAAAGTCTTGGAGAGAGGGTTAAAGAACATATTAGAGACATTAGGAATAATAAATTTACAAGTCCCTTAGCAGAACATTTTAATCAGTCACATCAAGGTGATTTTAGTGAATAAGAGGTAACAACATTAGAACAAGTAAAAAACAGATTGAGTGAAGATACAATTAAATATATATTAAGAAAGAAGGAATCTGTTTTTATATTAAAATACAACACTTTACACCCCAAGGGCATGAATAGAGAATGTAACTGGAAAAGTTATATAGAATAAGCCTTTAAGCATGTATGTGTCTTTTTAAAAATGTGCAATATATTTAATTAACTGTTTAATTATGTAATTAATTTAATTGATGTATGATCATTTTTTTATACCATGAATTTACTCTGTAAAGGCTGTTCTAAGCAGAGGCGCTAAGAGAGACTTAATCCTGTGCTTTACAAAAGTTTTATGCAATTTTTTACAATTGCTGTAAAATAAATGTTCTTGGCGGTATAATTCCTGGTCGTTTCTGGTACTAAACAGTTTTTTTGGTCTTTAGTGGAGATAATACTCATATTTGTACTTGTGGAGTGACCAGAGTGTGTGTGTTATGTGGTGAATCCTGGCACCCGACAGGCAGCTGAAAGTAACTTTCTCCTTGTTTAGCCTGGTGAGTGGAACATCAGTGTGCCTGACTATAGAGTCACCTATGACTAGAGTGTTGGGTAAGTTGTTTTGCCTTATGGGCTGTGGTTGAGTGGTTATGTCATCTTGCTCCACCTTTGCGACCTCAGACAACAGCAAAAGAACACTGGGCAATGCCAAATGCAGCCAAAAGATATTGTTAAAGCACAGGAAAGTTTTGACTGCTGAGATGACTGACCTGTGGTCCATGTCCTGAAGGACTGAAGATCACTGACCAGGGCTGAAGATTACAGACCACATGGGTAGAGAACACTTGGATCATCTGGTCAGTGAAGAAAATCAGGTGACCTGATTAGTTAAGATTAGTCTTGGTGGCTACCTCCTACATAAATCAAAAATACATTTGCAAGGAAACGCTATCCTTGGGACAAAGGATGTGCAGAGGATTTTTGGGTAAATATAATTCTCCCAAGGTAAAAACTATTAAAAAAAAGTTTTCCAAGACAAGAACTAACTCTGCAGTGTGTGCGCTGGTTCAAAAGGAGGAACAGGGGGGCAGAGCAGAGATGGCCAAATGGCCAAGTGAAAGCAGCATCTTTTTAAAGCTTTGTAGTATTATAAAATACAAGAAAAAAATTTACATATTATTTATGCTTACTTAGTTTTTTTTTTCCTCCAAATTTAAAGAAGTTTTATAAAAGTTTTCCTGTCAGAGACCAGACTTCTGAGTGAAAATAAGTAATGCTAAACAACTCGCAAACTGAAATCTGAGAAAGGACTTAAAGCAGACATCAACACTACAAGAACAGCATCCGAAAAGTGATGGATTTCAAAACACAGAAAACTTGGAGGGTTGTTTTAAACAGAGGTTTTTAAGGAAATGTTAAATCAGCAACGAACAAAAAATTCTTTAACGGAGAATGCCTTAAATGACACTGACTGCAGACTGAAAGAGGAAGTAATTTCTTACAAAAACAAAATACTTGGCTCTTAAAATTGATGAACGGGAAAACAGAGGGAGGAGATGCTATGCAAAAATCTTTAGACTACCTGAAAAAAAAACAGAAGGGGAGGAATTTCCTAACTTTTGGCTCCCTGAAATCTTAAACTTCCAGGAAGGCTTTTCATATACAATTTAAAAGAGCTTAAAGCCATAGGTAAGTCCATTCCTTCTTCCTCAACATCACCACAGAGGTCCATACTATAAAATGTTTATTTTATACAGATAAAGAACTGGCTCTTAACTCTGCATGGAGGAAACCCCCATTAGAATACAAACAAAATCTTATTAGATATGACTGACTACTCCTCAAAAACAACAGAACAGAGAAAGATCTGTTGGCCTCTTATAAAAGCATTAAGACAAAATGGAATAAAATCCCAGATATTATATCCCACTAAAATACAAATACAATTATCCAATGAAGGAAGAATCTTAAATCTGGAAGTCTGTGCATTTCTTAAACAATTTGCTCCCTACAACTGAAGTCCTGGACTGCTCCCTCATCTACTCTAAGAATGTACTGTATTCATAATGTAAGCTGTCTGTTGCTGAATAATAAAGTAATCACTTCTTCAGTGCTGCTAATTCTAATCATAACAAGTGAAACACCAGTGTCTTAAGATCACAGCAGATGCAGAGTATAAGGGATTAGCTCAAGTAAAATCGCTGTGCTAATTCTTTTTATGAACAGTGTTTTTTTTCATCTTTTTTGATGGTATATGTGCCAACCATACTTAAAATAGTTTTAAGTTACTGTGGTACAGCAATTGATAACTTTTTCTCTAAAGTCTTCATTACTGTTCTTGCAGTGGAGGAAATATAAAATACAAATCTCATACACGATGAAAGTTATATTGCAATAAACTCTACTATAAATATAACTCTAAAAAGAGCTGAGAACATGCATCTTTCTAAATCTTTTTTGCATAACATTTACATGAAACAACTGTTCGATACACACATTTTCATTTTAGTATTTTCACAACTCCCCAGTGCAAGTCTGCCCAACTTACAAAAAAAAAAATATATATATGTATATATATATATATATATATATATATATATATATATATATATATATACATACATACACACACACACACAGAGACAGCCTTACAAGACTATCTGCAAATATATAGAGCTGAGTATATTTTTCTGTATTATTCTGTATTATAGAGCTAAACTGTTGCTTAGATATCTGTTGTCTTACTGTTCTGCAAATATACAGAGATCAGTATATTTTTTTTGGTTTTATAATTTGCACTCTGATTCCTCACATCTCTGTTGAAACTTTTCCCCACCCTGTTCTTGGTTGTAGTTTAAATTTGGTGGCTTTTGCAGTGCCCGCCCCACTGTAGATTTGATCTAGGACACTCCCCCAGTCCCATCTCTTTACCGCATTCTACCTAATAAACCCTTTCTGCATTTGCTTTTAGTCCTTTTTAATTTAATTACATTTTTTCAAACTGTGTGTGGACTAATATTGCTACATACTCAAGTGTGCCAGCTTGCACTGCATGTGAATTGTTTTTACTACTGTTTTTGCTACTTTTTTGAAGAAAAAAAAAATTGTAAGCCTGTTTCCTACCTTTCCTGTAATTAGTGTCCCAGATACAGATTTGCTGTATCCAGGACTATTTGTAAGCTTCTAAACCCCCCAAGCCTTTCTGTGTTGGAGGGAAGCCGCCTAGCTCATCAGTGGGAGTGGTAAGCACTAGGTAACCTGTCTACCACATAAGGAGTGGTTCTGGCCCAGAATTTGTAGTTATTGGCAGTTTGGGTGGTCTTCCATCTCTCTCAACTTTCTGATTTGAAGGCCTTCATTTGCACTTGTTTCTGTCCTGTAACTCCTGGGCCCATCTCATTTGCTCACTCAAAAAAAAAAAAAAAAATGTATCTGCTTTTACTGTATTTGTGTTTCTTCCTACTTTATTTTGCTTTTGCGTCATCTTAAACATACTCAATTGCATGTATTACTGTTTGGTGTAACTCATTCTAAGCCTTTTAGTTTAAGCACTTGGGCTTCAGACCAGTTGTTTTGCATTAAGAAGGTTTGTGGTCTGCACTATAGTGGCAGAACAGGTAGCTTACATCCTTCTAAGTTGGGAACTGCTGATTGAGGGCTCAGTGTCTGTTATTCTAAAAGTGTATTAATTCTGGTTTAAGCACTTGGGCTTCAGGCCAGTTATTTTACATTAAAAGGGTTTGTGGTCTGCACTCTTGTGGGAGGAGAGGCTGGGCTCTGCCCTTCTGAGCTGGGAATTTCTGGTTAAAGGCTTATAGTGCCTGCATATTTGAACTGCTTCTTACTGAAATTGGTACACCTTGTTTGCTGTAGCATAGACTAGATCCAGGCCTGCTGAATCTAGGTTTGTTTGTATGCTTGTTTGTTTGCTTGTAATTTCCCTGAAACGCTAATTCCACCTAAAACGTGGCTTTTCAGCGCTTCTGTGGATCCCTAGTGATATCTGCATTGCTTACTGTACTTACTTCCTTGTTTCACATGAAAGAAAGTTACTGTTTCTCGTTTTTGCATTTAAGATACCTGGCACTTGCTCACTAAAGCAATTATATAAGCCAGCACTAAAAAAATTAAAAGCACTACACCCTCACAAACTCCCCTTGAGTACCTTGTTCCCCATTGGCCCTTTTTTTTCAATTATAAAGGAATTCCCAATACTATTCTAGCATGTCCAAAGGTCAGTTGTCAATCTCCTCTCCAGTCCAGCTGGTGAATCTGGGAATCTTGAGGCAATGTTACAACTGCCTCATGTACACAGACAACCCTCTCCTCCTCCCAACAAATTCCAACACATGTGAGAGATGCAACCATATAGCCATACTGCAGGCAAAGCTCTCTCAACTCAGTACTGGCGAAACCAGTCAGGAGGAGAAGGAAACCACACTCACTACAACTCCAGTCTCACATAGACCTACCACGACAGCAAACCAAACACAAACACGCAAAAACATACTCTGAGGCTCTAAATAAAAATCTGCCTAAGCAGCAGAGACCTCCAAAGCAGACACCCAAGCAACCGCTACCCCAAAACAAAACACGTGCAACACATAGCTCACAAAGCCAGTGTGCCGAACAGTCACAGCCCTTAAGGCTAAACAATACACCTGATACACTTGTAATAGGTGACTATCGTCAGGCACACTGACGTCCCGCTCAACAGGCTGAACAAGGAGAAGTTCACGGTGAGCTGCCTGTCGGGCGCTAGGATCCGCCACATAATACAAGCACTCAGGTCACTCCAAGGCAAGTACAAATAGGACTCAGTCATTGTCCATGCTGGTGTGAATGATCTGAGACGTACCTCCCTGGACTACATGGAGAGACAGAGGAGCTCTCTGAGCATGTAGCCCAGACCGGTATGACCCTGACCTTGAGTAGCATCTTACCCTCACCAAGAATAATGCCACAATATGAAGACAAGATGATCAATTTCAACAATTGGCTTAAATATTGGTGTCATTCAAAGGGGATCCAATGCCTGTCAGCCTGGGATGACATGCTCGACAAGCCACGATGCTTCGCTAGGGACAGCTTGCATCTGTCACCCCTGAGCTTTTGGATATTGGCAAAGGCTCTTGCTACCCCCCATAGTGCCTTTTTTAGGCAAGGCTCAAAAGACAAACCCGCCTCCATAGGCATCACAAGGGATAAGAAACTAAGAGCAATGCTACTCAATGCCAGAAGTCTAAACCTCAAAATGCACGCACTCAAAACTCTCCTTAGCATGGAGAACATCGATATCTGTGCAGTAACAGAAACCTGGTTCAAGGCTCCCGAGAGCACCCCAGCACTACCAGGTTATACCTCATAACATGCTTTTCGGCCCCAAAACTTGGACCGAACCACAAAAGGAGGGGGGAGTATCAATATTCGCCAAAGACACCCACACCTCCAGGTTGGTGGCACAGCACGAAGCATCAGAGACTATCCATGTGCAACTAACAGTGGGTAAAACTGCCTTCCAGTTTATAGCCTGCTACAGACCACCCTCCCAAACCCAGGAACCCCACTCGGCCTTCCTGAGAACACTGGAAAATATGAAGGTCTCTTCAAACACCATTATATTGGGCGACTTCAACTACCCAAACAGACTGGGAGCATTACTCTAGCTCCAACACCCTAGCCCAATGGTTCCTAGAATTTATAAACTCAAATGCTATGGAACAACTTGTTACCACTCCCACAAGAGGGGAAAACATACTGGACCTGATCATCACCAACATGGGGACTCTATGCTCCAGACCAGAAGTGTATCCCTCACTGGTAAGATCAGACCATAAACTAATCTCACTGGATATTCACATCCCGACCCCACCCCCTGCCCAGAAAACCACAGTGAAAAACTTCTCTAAAGCAAATTTCACACTCCTCAAAACCGAGGTGGAATCCTTCAAAGCCCCCCGGGCCTGTGGAAAATACGGCCCAGACCGCAGAATCCTTTATAAGCGCATTCTATGAACACCTTCAGGAATGCATGGATCATGCAATCCCAAATAAAACCAAAACCCAATCCTCCAAAAGGCAGACGTCCTGTCTGGTGGACCCCAGCCATAGACAAACTATACAATAGAAGGAGGAAGCTACTACATGATAGAGCAAAATCCCAAAAAGGAAAGGCATCTCTGATCAGCATTAGCAAAAAACTACGGGCACTCATAAAATCGTCTAAAGCCAGCTTCGAGAGAAAAATTGCACAGGACACTAAGGATAACCACAAGGCTTTCTTTAGTTATGTTAGGAACCTGGGTGGGAATTCCCAGATATGCTCAGAATTAGTCCGAAATGACAAAAGATACACCGAACCCACAGACATTGCCAACATCCTAGCTGACAGGTTCAGCACAAACTTCTCCCCCCCCCCTCCTCACCAAAAGGGCAAATATCTATACCAGCAGAGTGCTGCCCCCCTGACATCTCAGATGCTCAGGTAAGAGCTGCCCTCTCCAAAGCAAAAAACACAGCAATGGGACCAGACAGTGTCCCGGGCTGCGTCCTACATGAACTCCAAGAAGAGCTAAACCCAAACATAAAAAGTACAGTTTTGTACCTACCATAAATGTAGAAGTTCGAATGCTAATACAGCTGCAGTCATAACAGATGGGTTCTCCTGCCATCAGGCGGGTCCTCGGTCGGCCGAATTCCAAAGTCTAGGTCCGGCGGTTGTCGTCACTTTCTTTCCTGACGTCAGTGCGACAGGAGTATGTAAGACACAGCCGACGCCATTTTCTTCAGTCTTTCTTGCCCCAGATGTTAGGTGCCCCCAGAAGGAAGGCAAAATATATATATATATATATATATATATATATATATATACATATATACATATAATATATATAATCATGCATTGCAATATAATCAAAAACCAGTAGTTGCAAGCAAATACACCATAGAAGGATAACCCAATCAAGTTGTGAGATGAGGAGTTAGCCACTAGGTCTGTACCCAGAGGGGAAGGAGGGAGGGAAACCTGGACTGCAGCTGTATTAGCACTCGAACATCTACATTTATGGTAGGTACAAAACTGTACTATGTTCATAGTGCATACAGCTGCAGTCATAACAGATGGGTAGAATCCCAAAGCTACGCACAGGGTGGTAGGCACTAGGTGGAACTGGGAGGAGCCAGAATGCCCTGCAACACAGGAGTGGCAAAGCCTGCTCTAGTTTTGGAGTATAAAGGAAGGTGGTAGTGTTTAGTGAAGGTATGCACAGAACTCCAAGTGGCTGCCTCCAAAATATCTTTGGTAGGGACTCCTCTGAGGAAGGCTGCAGAGGTAGATGTGGCCCTTGTGGAGTGGGGTCTGATGCCTGCAGGTACTGATTTACCATGAAAGGAGCAACAAAACCGTATGCAGTGACCTATCCATTTTAAAATAGTCTGTTTGGAAATTGACTTCCCTTGAGCTCCTACAGCATAGGACACAGAGTTGTTCTGATTTCCTGAAAGGCTTTGTTCTGTCCAAATAGTAATGTAGCTGTCTATGGATGTCTAAGGAATGTAGCAGCCTTTCCCCTTTGTTTTGAGGATTGGGGTAAAAGGTAGGTAAGTGTATGGCCTGATTTAAAGCTACCCTGGATACTACCTTAGGCATAAATGACGGGTTGGTTCGTAGGGAAACCCTGTCCTGATGGAAGATGAGAAAGGGCTGCACAGCCATGAGGGCTTGTAGTTCCGAAACCCTACGAGCTGAGGTAATGACCAGAAGGAAAGCTGTTTTCCAGGACAAATATTGCAAATCTGTTGAGGCAGCTGGTTCAAAGGGAGGCAATGTTAGTTTTTCTAGAATGTAATTAAGATCCCAGGCTGGAATTGGTAGTTTCCTTGGAGGTCTTATATTCTTAGCCCCTCTGAGGAACTGTCTTAAGAGTGGGTGGGAGAATAATGGTGGATCAGTGTTGTATTCAGCAGAAATGGCTGAGGCATGGATTTTGATGGAGGAAAATGAAAGTCCACTGTTCAACAGCTCAGCTAGATACTGTAATATCTGAGGTAAATTCAGTTTTCTAGGATCCTGGCCTTTTTTCTCATTCCAAGTGCAAAACCGTTTCCATTTTGGAGTAAGCCTTTCTAGTAGATGGCCTTCTGGCCTCCAAAATGACATCCTGCACCTCCTTGGAGAGTAGGGTCTGTTGTGGTGTTAAGGAATTTTCCATGCAGCCAGATTGAGTGTTTTCAACTGACTGTGAAGAGTTTTGTAGCTGTGCTGAGTCAGTAGAAGAGGCATTAGAGGTAGAGTCCAGGGAGGAGAATGTCTTAGGCTCCTCAGGAGTGGGTACCAGTGTTGTCTTGGCCAGTCTGGAGCGATCAGTATCATCTTCGGTCTGTCTGCTCTTGCTTTCAAGAGCACCTTGGGCAGAAGAGGCAAAGGTGGGAAGGCGTAAACTGTCCGTGCTGCCCAACTGAAAGAAAGGGCGTCCACTCTCCAGGCCTTTGAATGGAATGTCCTTGAGCAGAATTTTGTCAATTGAGGATTCCTGTGGGAGGCAAAGAGATCTATGTCTGGCCTTCCCCACGCTTGGATTATCTTTGTAAACACTTGAGGATGCAACTTCCATTCGTGCGGGTCTGTCATATTTCTGCTTAGATTGTCTGCCAGCGTGTTTTCCAAACCTGGCAGGTACTGTGCTTGAAGTTCGATTTGCCATTCCAGAGCCAAGTTCCAAAGTGACATGGCCAGCCTGCACAGGGGGTATGAATGTGTTCCTCCTTGTTTGTTTATGTACCACATTACTGTGGTGTTGTCTGTTCGTATCAATAATTGCCCTGGATGCAGGAGGTCTTTGAAAGCTGTAATTGCATTTATCACTGCTAGCATTTCCTTTTGATTGATGTGAAGGTGCTTTTCCTTTTGGGACCATTTGCCCTGAATGCACCTGTCATGTGTGCCCCCCAGGCGTAGTCTGAAGCGTCTGTTGTGATGACTTGATTTGCTTGAGGCTTGCAGAATGGTAGACCTGTGTTTGTTTGGCATGCTTGGGCCCACCATAGAAATTCCTTTTGCAAACATAGGATTAGTGGTATTATTGTTTCCAAACTGTGGCTGTGTTGAGACCATAGGTTTTTTAGGTACCATTGAAGTTTCCTCATATGCAACTTTGCACATGGGATTAGAAGAATGCAAGATGCCATGAAGCCCAGAGCCTGCAGGATTTTCCTTGCAGTTAGCCTGGTACAATTTGCTAGTATTTTGAAGTACTGAGTTAGTTGCCCCTGTTTTTCTGGCGTAAGATAGGCCATCTGGGTGTTTGTGTCCAAGTTGGCACCCAGGAACATTATTTTGTGAGATGGTGTTAGCCTGGATTTCTCTTTGTTGACTGTGTATCCCAGATAATTCAATAACCGTGTTACATAAGCCAGATGTTCCAGAAGTATGTGTTTGCTGCCCGCTTGGATCAGGCAATCGTCCAAATAAGGGTAAATTTGTATCCCTTGAAGTCTGCAGTAGGTAATTACTGATGCCAGGCATTTCGTGAATACTCTGGGCGCAGTAGATGAGCCAAAGGGCAATGCAGAGAATTGATAGTAGATTGAACCTGCAAGAAATCGGAGGTATCTTCTGCAGTTTTGTCTGATTGGGACATGCAGGTATGCCTCCTTGAGGTCCAATGTTACCAGCCAAGACTCCTTGCCCAGCATGGGAAGAAGCTGCTGTAAGGTGAGCATCTTGAATTTTGGTACGAGTAGAAATGTGATTAGGATGGATAGTTCCAAAATGGGTCTCCAATCGGTTCCCTTCCTTGGTACCAGGAATAGTCTGGAATAAAAACCTTGACCTTGTTCGTGAGTAGGTACCTCTTGAATAGCTTTCATGTCCATGAGCTTTGAAATTTGTATTTGAGCCTCTGCCCTTTGATTGTGTGGCAGGTTTGGCATGCCTCTCATTTTTGGAAGCGTGTGAAAATTAAATCTGTAGCCTCTGTTTATAATGTCCAGGATCCATTTGTCTGTTGTGATATGCCAAATTTTTTGAAAATAATGTCAGTTTTCCTCCCAAGGGTGCTGCCAGCTGAGACTTGCTTGGCATGCAAAGGGGAAGTCATTGGGTTTGTTTCCTGTATTGTTGTGCACTGTCTTCGCCACCTCTTGGTGCTGGAGTTTGCCATTGTCTGCCTCTATATGATCCTTGAAATTGTCCTCTGCCCCTTGTGCGCCTGTATCTACCTCTTTGGGGCTTGTCCGTGGCTGGAAAGGACCAGTTTTTTGAAGGCCAATTTCTGCTAAAACGTGGTGGTTGTACCTGTAGAAAGGCTTTGAAAGTTTGCATAGATTTAGCTTTTTCTTCCATTTTCCGTAGTATCTCCTCAGCATTAGTACCAAATAATACATCCTTTTGTAAAGGAGCATCTAGAAGTTTAGCTTTAACATGATCAGGCAAGGTTTGTTCCCTAAGCCAGGCATGTCTACGAATAACTGATCCTGTAACAGCAGCTCTACTTGAGGCCTCTAGAGCATCATAGCCACATTGTAATGTGCGTTTACCCACTTGTTCTGCACTATGCATCATATCCTGTAACTCCTTCAAATCTGGTTGTGACATTTTATTCCTTAATTGTGATAACAGAAACTGCTGATATTTAAGCATATGGAACTGACAATTTAAGGCCCTCATGGCTAGGGTGGCCGAGGTATATACCTTTTTTCACCACCTTTCTAAGGATCTAGACTCTTTCGGAAGGTAATGGGTTCTTAGCAGTAGAGGCCTTCATTCCCTTGGGGCCTTGAGAAATGGTTTCAGGGTCAGCATTATGGCTTTTGTAAAGAAATTGGTGTGAGTTAGGAACTCTGTAGTACCTATCAGGCTTGACTGGGGCAGGAGGCAGGGAATCCAGATTAAGGCAAGCCTCCGAGTAAACATCATCAAGTATGTCCAGGACAGGAGGGATCGCCAGAGATCTGTGCTGAGGTAGCAAAAGAAATTCCCTAAGTCTTTTCTTGGAATCTGAAAAATCTTGGCCTTCCCAATGGAAGTGTTCCCCTCAAGGTATGCAAGGTTTCCCCGAAAGAAAAATCCTCTGGGGGAGATACAGAAGGAATGGACTGTTCTGCATCAGAATCTTCAAAGGGAGAGTACGAGTGCTCCTCTTCATCAGAATGTTCTGAAATAATGGAGCCCTGGTCAGAAGAGGGAGAATCTTCCTCCACTCTTGTCCGGAGGGGGTTGGGAACCCCTGATAAGAGTAATTAAATCCTCAGCCATTTTGAGCATCTGCTTTTTAGGCATGGGGCCTGGAGATGGGCCCTGTGCAACAGGCCTCTTGGGATGCATGGCTGATTTGGATTTAGAAAAGGCCTCAATGGAAAAGGAAGATGAGGGTCTGAAGACACCATGGGTGGAAGTGGACCTGTCCACATTAAGAGGCTCAACCACTCACAGTGGCTTCGGTAGCTGTAGTCAGGGTATGGGCCGAGGTACCTGCGGTCTCGGTTACAGAAGACACCGCCAGAGGAGTGTCGTCGGTAGTCAGGGGCTGCGTAGACGCCTCGCTGAGAACCGGACCACGTGTAGCTGGTTTTGGCGTGGAGGCAGAGGACCTCGTGTGTCGGTCTTTGTCCTTGCGTTTTTTGGACAAAACGGTAGTCGGAGTCTCAGACGACATTTTATAATCAAAAGCTTTACCAAAAAAGTGCTGGGCGAACTCCGCCCGACGCTTAATAGTGCGTTTATTGAAAGTAGCAAAAAAGCGACAGCCCGAGACATCGTGGTCTGGGCCTAAACAAGGTATACAGAGGGAAGAGAAATCCTTATGCGGTATTTGCTTCCCACAAGAAATACAATTGTTAACTTTGTCTGACATCGGTCTGAGGCAAGAAAAGTTTCCCCAACGGGGTACTTAGCTTTAAGAAGACTTCGGTTTCCAATTGTTCGTAATTTCAGGAGCTGGCCGACCGGCACTTGCGAACTGCTTCTGCTTCGGGCACCGCGCGGCAAAAAAGACAGAAGAAAATGGCGTCGGCTGTGTCTTATATACCCCTGTCGCACTGACGTCAGGAAAGAAAGCGACAACCGACGCCGGACCTAGATTTCGGAATTCGGCTGACCGAGGACCCGCCTGACGGCAGGAGAACCCATCTGTTATGACTGCAGCTGTATGCACGATGAACATCTACTGCTCAATCTCAGCCTTACTACAGAATAGGTACCCAAAGAGTGGCGTACAGCAACAGTGGTCCCTCTCCACAAAGGTGGTGCCTCAACAGATCCTGGAAACTTATCGCCCCATAAGCCTGACTAGCTTGGTCTGCAAAGCTATGGAAAGGATCATCATGGACCTCATAAAGATACTGGGGACCTACAGCTTTGTTAAGGGCAGATCCTGCCTCTTAAACCTGGTTGATTTCTTTGAAACAGGTCACCAAGGCCATTGACGAGGGGAAGGTGGTCCACACAGCCTACCTGGACCTCGCAAAAGCCTTAGATAAAATACCCCACTCTGGCATTATAGATAAGCTCACCAGCTTAAATATAAAGCCCTATGTCACTAGATGGGTTGCAAACTGGCTCAAGGAAAGAACCCACATGGTTAGAATTGCTGGAGCCATGTCAGACTCCAAACCAGTTACAAGTGGCGTCCCACAAGGCTCAGTCCTGGGACCTCTCTTGTTCGGTATATATTTCTTGGAGGTACAGGCCAACATGGAAGGACTGTGGCTGACCAAGTTCGCAGATGAATGTAAACTGGGTGCCATAATCAACTCTCCAGCTGACACAAGCATCCTACAAAAGGGCCTCATAGAAACAGACAATTGGTGCCAGAGCCATGGCCTCAAGCTAAATGCCAAAAAGTGTACAGTCATCCCCTTTGGCAAAAACAAAGTGCCCACAAATTACCACATAGGTGATAATCCATTAAGTACAGAAGTAGTAATTAGGGACCTGGGGACCCAAGTTGATAGCAATCTCTCATTTGACAACCAAGTGGCCAAAGTGGTTAGAAAAACATTTTATATAGCCCACCTAATCATGAAGGGATTCACATCTAGATCAGGAGAGGTCATCGTGCCTCTTTACTCATCCCTCATCAGGCCCATAATTGAGTACACTGCCCCTTTTGGGATGTACCTTACCAGACACCTGCAGCAACTGGAAAGACCCCAAAAGTACCTCACCAAGAGGATCAAAAGGCTCAAACAGATACCATATGCTGTCCGGTTAAAGAAACTCCAGCTCTACTCAGTGGCATACCGCCTGCTCAGAGGCGATCTGTGCCTGACGTATAAAGCCATGTCCAACCTGGAATTAATGGACATGCTGCACCTCAGAAAATCCAAATCCTATCGAGCTACGCGCTCGAGAGACTTGAACCTCAGCACTGAAATAAATAGGACATGCTGGAAGGACAGATTCAAAACCCAGAGGCTCCCTTCACTCTGGAATAAAATCCCAGTTCAGGTTAGGCAGAGTCCCTCATTGACTCTCTTCAAGAGGAATCTTGATGAGTGGATGGGAGATCGTAGGTTTACCCCGGGTATCACTTCTGTGTCACTGTTAAGACAGAGGCACAGTATACTAACCTCAAAAAAGGGCATAGCAAAATGAATTTAAAATGGGTGGCGAAAGCCAAACACACTCTGGCTAGGCTTATAAATGCCCTAGGGCAGATAGCCTAGTATGAACCTATATGGGTTTACTTTGATTCATTGCAAACTCATTTCACCGAATTTCAACTCGCACTCAAAATCTCTGAAAGCTCAAGTCACTGAAAACTCATTTCACTGAATGAAAGTACTGTTGGGCAATTAAAACGTATATGCCCCCCCCACCCCCACTGTAGTGCGATCCTGGAATTAGTATCTATAGTTGGGGGGGTGTAGCCCCCCCCCCCCCACTAAGCTTTTATATTTATGAATCTCATTTCACTCAAAGCTAACAATATAAAACCAAAAGTAGGTGGAGGTCTATGACCTCCACACCCCTCCTAACTATATAGACTAACTCCAGGATCGCACTACAGTGGGGAAAGAGGCGTATACATTTTATTTGCCCAACAGTACTTACATTCAGTGAAATGAGTTTTTAGCAATTTGGCGTGTTTTGAAATTCAGTGAAATGAGTTTTCAGTGAATCAAAAGTAGACCTACATACATATATATATATATATATATATATATATATATATATATATATATATATATATATACACACACAGATATATATATACATATATATATATATATATATATATATATATACACACAGATATATATATAGATATATATATATAGATATATAGATAGATATATATACAGATATATATATATATATATATATATACACACACACATATATATGCATACACACACTAACTGTAGATCTGATGCTTGCAAAGAAACTAGTGTAAAGATGTGACAACACAATTACCTTATTTGCATGCATGCATCATTTTATCCTTATATTTACACAATCCCTTATCCCCTTATGGAAAGGCTGTTGGCCCAGATGACATACCTGTGGAAGCATGGAGGTGTTTAGGTGAAATGGCAGTGGAGTTTTTAACCAGATTGTTCAATGAAATCTTAGAAAGTGAGAGGATGCCTGAGGAATGGAGAAAAAGTGTTTTGGTACCGATTTTTAAGAATAAGGGTGATGTACAGAGCTGTAGTAACTACAGAGGAATTAAACTGTTCAGTCACAGCATGAAGTTATGGGAAAGAGTAGTGGAAGCTAGGTTAAGAAGTGATGTGATGATTAGTGATCAGCAGTATGGTTTCATGCCGGGAAAGAGCACTACAGATGCGATGCTTGCTCTGAGAGTGTTGATGGAGAAGTACAGAGAATGTCAGGAGGAGTTGCATTGTGTTTTTGTAGACTTAGAGAAAGCATATGACAAGGTGCCTAGACAGGAGTTGTGGTATTGTATGAGGAAGTCAGGAGTGTCAGAAGTATGTAAGAGTGGTACAGGATACGTACGAGGGTAGTGTGACAGCGGTGAGGGTCTGCGGTGGGAGTGACGGATGCGTTTAAGGTGGAGGTGGGGTTACATCAAGGATCAGCTCTGAGCCCTTTCTTATTTGCAATGGTGATGGACAGGTTGACTGACGAGATCAGACAGGCGTCCCCGTGGACTATGATGTTTGCAGGTGACATTGCGATCTGTAGTGAGAGTAGGGAACAGGTGGAGAAGACCCTGGAGAGATGGAGATATGCTCTACAGAGAAGAGGAATGAAGGTCAGCAGGACTAAGACAGAATATATGTCTTTGAATGAAGGGAGGATAGAGGAATGGTGAGGATGCAAGGAGTAGAGGTGGCGAAGGTGGATGAGTTTAAATACTTGGGGTCAATAGTTCAGAGTAACGGTGAGTGTGGAAGAGAGGTGAAAAAGAGTACAGGCAGGATGGAGTGGGTGGAGAAGAGTGTCAGGAGTGATTTGTGATACACGAGTACCTGTAAGAGTGAAAGGGAAGGTCTACAAGAGGGTAGTGAGACCAGCTATGTTATATGGGTTGGAGACAGTGGCATTGACAAAAAGGCAAGAGTTTGAGCTGGATGTGGCAGAGTTAAAGATGTTAAGATTTGCACTGGGTGAGACGAGGTTGGACAGGATTAGGAGTAAGTATATTAAGAGGGTCAGCCCAGGTTGGAAGGTTTGGAGACAAAGCCAGAGAGGCAAGATTACATTGGTTTGGACATGTGCTGAGGAGGGATGCTGAGTATATTGGGAAAAAGATGCTAAGAATGAAGCTACCAGGTAACAGGAAAAGAGGAAGGCCTAAGATAAGATTTATGGATGTGGTAAGAGAGGACATGCAGGTGGTTGGTGTGACAGAGCAAGATGCAGAGGACAGGAAGAAATGGAAACAGGTGAGCCGCTGTGGCGACCCCTAACGGGGAACAGCCAAAAGAGATGATGATACATACACACAATAAATAAATATATAAATATTATGTGTATATATATATATATATATATATATATATATATATATATATACACACACACACACACACACACACACACACACACACACACACACACACACAGTGCTGATGACACCAGATTTCATAAGTAATTAATCAGTAAAGCAGATCAAATATTTCCTTTTCTTTGTTCAGTTTGTAATATCCAACATCAGAATACTGAATTGTTTCTAATTAGTCAAACTTTGCTTTACTATTTTTCTGGTAACCACAGACGTGCTTACAAGTACTACATGTGTTGTGAACAAGTTAACAATGTTCTGAGCTGGACTTAATCTGACACCGTAGTTACTCACTGATCTTTACAGATCAATAGGAACACTCTGGGAAGGGCCATATTAAGATAAGTGTTTTCATTTGATTGTATAACAGGATTTTGTCAAAACATCTCTGCGGGAAAAGCGAAAGGAAAAAGGAAGTGATATAGTGCAGCAGTTATAACTCTCTCGCTAGTAGAGCTGCAGTTTCAATGAGAGTACTTGTTTTTATCCACAGCAGACAATTAAGTAGTTGTTTTATACCTTGATTTTTTTTTTTTTATTTGACTGTGCACATTTGGATGTGATGCTCTCTCATTCCAACATCCTGATAGGTTTATATTTCGTCTTTGTGATATAGCATTCAGATTTCTTTTGTCATACTATATGCAAATTTGTACATTAGAATTGGCTGCTTTTAAATTAAGCTGTTTCCTAATCGATTAAAGTAGATACAAATATGGTACTTGCGCGTTCTCAACCAGATTTGTAACCCTAATTCCTAATGTTTTCTTGAAAGGAGTGAATGGTTGAGTAAGAAGGTGTCAGTCGACTCCTAATTACCTTTGTATTGATAGGTTTTGCCAGTTAAACATGAGCAGGAAGAAGAAACTGAAGCCAGACTTTGGCAGCCAACTGCAAGAGGGACAGATATTTCTTCATGCGTGCATTTCGGTGCGTAGAACCATGTGCTCTATTACACTGACCACAGATTCAGGGTGACTGTGATCCTCTTGTGTTTTACACAGGATCTGGAAAGTCAAGCACCTTCTTAAGGCACCCGGTTTTGTGAAAAGTGTACGAAGAGTATGGGGTACTTTCCTAATAGTATCTGTGACGTCCGGTGAACACCAATAATGTGGCTTTTCCGGTTTTTCTTTTTTTCTGTTTGGCGGACCGAGCAGCTCAGCTCAGTCTTCAGATTATTAGCCTCCAGTCTGGAGTTCTGCTTTCTTTCTGCGGCTGTAAAGCACCCTGAACGGTAGGTTAACATCACTCTTACACAAAGCTATCCCGTCGAGGAGGATGTCAGTGTTGCTTTCTGTTTCAGAGTGAAAGTGATGAGATGCTCTGAAAAACTGAAGTAAACTTACCATTCCGATTCGTTGTTTACAACAGCAAAAAGCAGGAGTGCAGACTTGAGGCTAATATCTGAAGACCGAGCTGCTCAATGAATTCACCGCTTGATGTTTTTAAAGAACGGTACCCGCAAATCCTAAAACTGTAGCCTTTAATAGTCTTACAAACCCACCACCAATATCCTAGAAGACTCAACAGTTCACCCTTCCCGATCACACTTATCTGTTGTAGTTTTAGTAAAAAAGAAAGCATACCATGTGGGAAAATCTGGTTGCGAACACACACAAGTACCACAGATACGAATAGGAAAACATGTACATACAAGGTACTATAAAATGTATAGATTTTTTTTTTTTAATTCAAAAAAACATTGAAGGTGATTTCATCTACTTTACTACAATATGGGGAAATATAATAAAGAAAAATGACAGGATTTTTTTATAATATAATTGACTTGCATTTGATTATATAAAAAAATGTATTGCTCTCTCGACTACAATCAATCATATATACCTTTTCACGTCTCTGACCTATACTAATACATAGCTTTTATCAGACATGTGCTGTCTGCCAAGGGAATCGTGCATAGTCTAACGGCAGATTTGTTTAGCTATTGACTAGGAATAGAGATAAATAAAATAAAAATCAACATGGAATTCTTAATTTTCTAATTACTTCTATTTCTTTTTAGCCTGTTTTTCAAAATAATTTAAATACGGGCATCACTTTTATGCACTATACTTCCAGTTATATTCCTATTAGGTAAACAAGTTTTAAACACAAATGGATACATCTATAATATCTTTAAATGTAAATGGCTTACATAATCCAAGGGAGAGAAAATTAATTTTTATATTTGCATAACGCTCAAGTAGTTTTATTACAAGAGACTCTCAAACATGCATAAAAAAATATCTGGAAGTCAGGGAAATTTACAATTCTACCTCAAATTTTAAATAAAAAAAAAAAAAGAGGACTTATGACTTTATGGAAAAAAAACTGCAGTTTTTCCTCAATTATATAATATAAAGAAGAAGAAGATCAAGGTGGTCTTAACTTTTATATCTTTCAAATTTAATTAATTATGGACACTGATCAATCTTTACTGGTTCCTAAGTTTAGGTGCAATTCTTGCTAAGGGACTTCTAGATAAAATACTTGATAAATGTAAAGGCAGTTAAATTACAGGTGGGGATTTTAACTGCATTATAGAAGAATCTGATACTAGTTGTTGTTCTTTCGGCTTTTTCACGGTAAGGGGTCGCCACTGCGGAACTCCAGTCCGCTAATGATTGGCAGTAGATTTTTTATGAAACACTGAGATACCAGCTCGACGCCCAACCTTCAACGATGGCATGCCCATTTAGGCACGCATGTCTTTCGAACGCTACCCAACCGTGGGGAGGACATGCAGACTCCATACAGGAGGCACTCCCAAGCCAAGCCAAGAATCGAACGGGAAAATCTCTTGCTGTGAGGTAACAACATTACCGCCGTACCACCGCCGCATTATTAGAATCGGATACTTGTAACAAAAGGAAATTAAAATTAGGCTCTATAGCTGAAGTATTAAATTAGCCTCTACAGCTGAAGTATTAAACAAATTAAGAGATTCTAATATACAAGACTAACTCACTATTATCCACCCATCAAGACTAAGTTTGGCAATCAGACAATAGATAGAATACCAATTTCTTAAGACTTATTTTCCAGAATTTCACATTTTATCTCAACTCCATGTCCCATTCAGACCATGATGCTTCTTTCGGTTGTTCCTGTTAGGAGGCGCCACAGCGGATCATCTGTTTCCACTTCTTCCTGTCCTCTGCATCATGCTCTGTCACACCAACCACCTGCATGTCCTCTCTCAACACATCCATAAACTTTGTTTGGCCTTCCTCCTTTCCTCTTACCTGGCAACTCCATCCTTTGCATCCTTTTCCCAATAAACCCAGCATCCCTCCTCAGCAAATGTCCAAATCAACGCAATCTCACCTCTCTGGGTTTGTCTCCACACTGTCCAACCTGAGCTGACCCTCCAATATACTGATTCCTAATCCTGTCCATCCACGCAACACCCAGTGAAAATCTCAACACCTTTAACTCTGCCACGTCCAGCTTGGACTCCTGCATTGTCAATGCCAAAGTCTCCAACCCATATATCATTGCTGGTTACCACGATGCTCTCATTCTAAATTTATAAACCAATTTTAAAAGATCATAGCTAGAATTCCCATATATAGATATAGATATAGACATATATCTAGATCTATATCTATCTATATATCTATATATCTATATATCTATATATCTATATATATATATATATATATCACTAGGCTTAAAGAATTTAAACCTTGGTTGATTTCAGAATAGAACTTATTTCTCGAATGCAATACAACAGACAGATATATGGGATTCGCTAAAAGCTTATGTTTTTGGAAAAATTATATCATGGTACAAAAATAAAATCACAGAATGGGATTCAGATCTTCAAAACCAACTTATAGCCGAATCTAACTATATTAAAACCTAATATAAAACAGAAAATAGAAGTTATGTTCTTACCATAACGTTCCATGTTAGTTGTCTTCTTCTCGCCTTCTTCTTGCTGGATGGGTTCGGAGCCGATCCTCGGCTCCGACTCGGCCACTCTAAAAGCTCGAGAGTTGGTTCCACCGGCTCGAGGCTCCCCCTATATCACACAATGCTAGGCGAGAGTTACCTCAGATCTCGTTTGTAAGCTAGGCACTGCCTATAATAGTAGTAAAATAACTAGTAACAAAGTCCACCTCTATAAACAAGGGAGAAGAGAAGGGTGACCTACATCCTGATCCAGGAAATATGCACAGCAGAGCATATACCTAAAGTAAAGAGGTGGTAGAAAGAGGTCACAATCAAAACTCCTCTAGGTCTGTCCAGGCCAGGGGGAAGGAGGGTGGGACGCAAGAAGAAGGCGAGAAGACAACTAACATGGAACGTTATGGTAAGAACATAACTTCTATATGTTAAGTTGTCTATCTCGCCTTCATTCTTGCTGGATGGGACCGCGTCCCTAGCACCTTGTCCCGGGTGGCCTAACGGAACAGACTCTTGAGAACAGTGGAACCAAAGTTAGCTCTATGTCTAGAGGCTAAATCCAACTTATAATGAGAAATGAAAGTGTAAGGAGTAGCCCAAGTAGCCGCTGCACAAATGGTGTCAATAGGCAGTCTATCTTGGAAGGCTATAGAAGTAGCCAAGGCTCTGGTAGAATGGGCTTTAGGTTTGCTAGGCAGCTTTTGGTGTCTAATTTCATAAACAAGGGAAATCAGGGATGTTAGCCATCTGGACAATGATACCTTTGAAACTGAAAGTCCCTTTCTGCCTTCTGCATAAGAGACGAACAGCTGGTCAGATTTTCTGAATTGTTTTGTTCTATCCAAATAGTACCTTAACTGACGATGAACATCTAGCCAATGTAATCTTTGTTCAGATCTGTTAGAATATTCTGGAAAAAACACCGGGAGGTCAATGCTTTGATTTAGGTTAGCCGTGGAGGCTATTTTAGGTAAAAAGGACGGGTTGGTTCGTAAGGATACTCTGTCCTTATGGAACAATAGATAAGGAGGTCGACAGCTGAGTGCATGAAGTTCTGAAACTCTTCTAGCTGAAGTAATAGCTACTAGAAAGAGAGTCTTCCATGATAGCAATTCTAAAGAACAGGAGGATGCAGGTTCGAAAGGAGAGAGAATTAAAGAACTGAGAACTAAATTTAGTTCCCAAGGAGGAGGAGGATTTCTTACCGGAGGTCCGAGTAGAAAAACTCCCTTCAAAAAGGCTTTGCAAAGCTTGTGGGACATGATGGCAGAATCTGAAATGCCCACATGAAAGTTAGAAATAGCTGCCAATTGAACTTTAAGAGTAGAAGGAGATGAACCTGCATGGAAGAGTTCAGCTAGAATATCAAGGACCATTTGGATGGAAGCAGTGAAAGGATCTATGTCCCTTCCTTGAGCCTAATAGGCGAAACGTTTCCACTTACTCAAATAAATCTTTCGAGTGGAAGATTTATGGGAAGCTATCAAAATATCTCGAAAAGAGTGAGATATTTGAGGAAGCCTGGCTAAAGTTGGAAAAAGGGGTTGGGAGGATGGCCTAATGGTTAAGGTGTTTGCCTTACAAACACAAGGTACAGGGTTTGAATCTCACAGGGGATAATTGGCTAGGCTTAAAATGGCTCGCAAGGGCAGTTAGCCTAGTACAAATCTATGAATCTATGAATCTATGAATCTATGAATTGGAGGAACCAAGCAGTGAGGTTCAGAGAGGGAAGGGAGCGATGAAACTGACCCGACTGATGGATCAAAAGATCTGGAACTAGGTCCAGATGCCAAGGTCGCTCCAACAGAAACTGATGTAGAAAGGGGAACCAAACCTGTCGAGGCCAGTACGGAGCAATGAGGATCAATGAAGCCTTCTGAGCGATAGCTTTCTGTATTACTTGAGAGATTAGTGGGAAGGGGGGAAATGCATACAGAAGTCCCCGGGGCCAAACTTGGACTAGAGCGTCTCTGCTGGGTTGGCCTGGTAACGGGAATAGGGTGAAAAAATCTCTGCACTTGCTGTTTTGGGGAGTAGCAAAAAGGTCACAGCAAGGCTGGCCCCACTTGAGAAAATTTTCTCTCACAACAGAGTCTTTCAGAGACCACTCGTGAGGCATGAGGATAGCTCTGTTCAACTTGTCCGCGATTTGATTGGACTTCCTGGGGATGTGCGTTGCTATCAGAAAACGCTGAGAAGAAATCGCCCATTGCCACAGTCTGAGTGCTTCTCGACACAGGGGGTAGGACCTGGTTCCGCCTTGTTTGTTGATATACCACACTACGGACATATTGTCCGTCTGGATTGCTATCGTTCCCAAGAGAAGAGTCTTGAAGGGCTTGCAACGCTAAAAGCACTGCTCTCATCTCTAGAACATTTATGTGCAAGTGGCATTCGTCTGGTTGCCATGTGCCCTGGACAGTTCTGCCCTGATAATGCCCCCCCCACCCGATCAGGGAGGCGTCCGTTGTCAGAGTAGCAACCGGAGGGGAAGGAACAAAGGGTCTTCCCAATAAGAGCTGAGGGGAAGACATCCACCACAGAAGATGATTTCTGCATGTTTGCGTGATTATAATGGTGTGAGACATTGGAAGTTGCTGGTACGACCATTGCGTGAAGAGCATCCATTGAAGGATTCTCATGTGGAATCTGGCTAATGGAAGCAGAGGTATGGCAGCCGCCATAATCCCCAACACTTTCAGAACTAACCTGGCTTTGATTCTGTTGCTGCTGAAGAGGAGCGAGACCATTTTGTGTATGTCCGTTATTCTCTGATCTGTTAGTCTCGCAGACATGTTGATTGTGTCTAGATTTGCGCCTATGAAGGTAATAGTACGACAAGGCGACAAAAAGTACAGTTTTGTACCTACCATAAATGTAGATGTTCGAGGATCCACATTGCTGCAGTCCTAACCATTGGGTAGTCCGCTGTCCAGTCGGCCCGAATACCAAAGTATATGGCTGACGTCGGTCAAGGCGCATTAGACTGACGTCAGGGCGTCAGGGTACTATCGCATGACCGACGTCATATCCTCAGTCTTTTCTTGCCCCAGATGTCAGAAGACCCTAAAAAGACAAGGCCCAATCCAAAACACCAAAAAGCCCTGCACCAAACTTATATACAATATATACATATATACATGTACAATAATATAGAGCAACACACACCACCACCCCTGAACACAGAGGGGAAGGCGGGAGGGTAAATTGGACTGCAGCAATGTGGATCCTCGAACATCTACATTTATGGTAGGTACAAAATTGTACTATGTTCTTCATTCCACATTGCTGCAGTCCTAACCATTGGGTAGAATCCCAAAGCAGAGGTAAGGGAGGCTGGCAAATCATAAGGAAGCAGGAGCTGCCAACGTGCCTTGCAAAATAGCTGTGGCAAAACCAGCCCTAGATTTAGAGTAGAGAGGAAGGTGGTAATGCTTAGAGAAAGTATGCACTGAACTCCAAGTAGCTGCCTCTAAAATATCCTTAGTTGCCACCCCCCTTAGAAATGCCGTAGAAGTGGCAGTAGCCCTAGTGGAATGAGGCCTAATCCCAGCTGGAATCTCCTTGCCATGATGGGAATAACAAAATGAAATGCAAAACCCAATCCACTTAGAAATAGTTTGCTTAGACACAGGCTTGCCCTGAGAATGCAAAGCAAAAGAAACAAACAACTGCTGAGACTGCCTGAAATCCTTAGTCCTGCTTAAATAATAACGCAACTGCCTATGTACATCTAAAGTGTGCAAAATCTTTTCCCCTTTATTTTGGGGATCTGCATAGAAAGTAGGCAAATGAATAGTTTGGTTTAAAGCCACACTAGAAACCACCTTAGGCATAAAGGAAGGATTAGTACGTAATGATACCCTATCCTTATGGAAAATCAGAAAGGGCTCTACTGCCATAAGGGCCTGCAATTCAGACACCCTTCTTGCAGAAGTAATGGCCAACAAAAAAGCAGTCTTCCATGACAAATATTTCAAATCAGCAGTACCCGCAGGCTCAAAAGGTTGTAGAGTAAGTTTTTCCAACACAAAATTGAGATCCCAAGCAGGAGTAGGAGCTCTACGTGGGGGTCTTATATTCTTTGCCCCTCTGAGAAACTGCTTGAACAAAGGATGCGAAAACAATGGTGGGTCACAATCATAGTGAGCTGAAATTGCTGCAGCATGAATCTTAATGGAAGAGAAGGACAAACCTTTGTCCAATAACTCAGTAAGATATTGAAGGGCCACACTCAAATTAGGCTCAGAAATCTCCAAATTCCTTGCTGCACTCCAAAATAAAAATCTCTTCCATTTTTCTGCATACACTTTCCTTGTACTAGGTCTTCTAGCTTCCATAATCACATTTAAAACTTGTTGAGGAAGTTGAGACCGGCTGTCTCAAAACAGAATATGCCATGCTGTTAGATGAAGAGAGCGAAGCTTGACATTGAGCAGGTGGCCTTCTCTCTGAGACAAGAGGTGTGGAATCAAGGGTAAAGGCCATGGAGGCTTCTTTACTAGACTCCTCAGTAATGGGTACCAGTGCTGCCGAGGCCAATCTGGAGCTATTAAAATCATCCTTGGCTTGTCTTGTCTGACCTTTAGAAGCACCTTTGGAAGAAGAGGCAGAGGTGGAAACGCATACACATGAAGATTTTTCCAACTGAAAGAAAGAGCATCCACTTTCCAAGCTGTGTGATGTAACCTCTTTGTGCAAAACTTTGGCAGCTGGTGGTTCAATGGAGAAGCGAACAGATCTATGTCTGGAGTTCCCCAGGACACTGTCAACCTTTGAAATACATGAAGATCCAGTTTCCACTCGTGGGGATCCATGATTTGTCTGCTTAACACATCTGCTAAGGAGTTCTGTGCTCGGCAGAAACCTTGCCTGAAGAGTTAGTTGCAAGCTGAGCGCAGTCTCCCATAAAATCATTGCTTGCCTGCACAATGGGTAAGAATGTGTTCCCCCTTGTTTGTTGATGTACCACATGACAGTTGTGTTGTCTGTTAGAATCAACACCTGCCCTGGAAGAAGTAACTCCTTGAAAGCCATTAATGCAAATTGGACTGCTAACATCTCCTTCATGTTGATATGTAGATGCTGTAGTCTGGCAGGCCACTTGTCTTGTATCCACTTTCCATTTAGATGAGCTCCCCAAGCAATGTCTGAGGCATCTGTCGTTAGAATCTGACTCGCCTCTGGCCGGGTCACAGAGAGTCCCTTGTTTAGGTGACATTCCTGTGCCCACCACAAAAATTCCTTTTGAATGCAAGGTATTATTTGAATGACAGTGTCCAAATCCTGGCAGTGCTGTGTCCATACATTTTTGAGATACCATTGTAGCTTCCTCATATGCAGTTTGGCATTGGGAAGCACCAGAATACAAGATGCCATGAACCCTAAGGCTTGAAGGACTGTCCTTGCAGTCAGCCCGGACTGAAGAGATAGCTGATGGAAGTAACTGGAAAGATTCTTTTGTTTGTCCGGGGTTAAAAAGTCCATCTGGGCTGCTGTATTCAGTCTCACACCCAGAAAGCACATGTCTTGAGAGGGTACTAGACTGGACTTTATTTCGTTCACAGAATACCCTAGGCATCTTAGCACTGCTATGACATATTCCAGATGCTGTAGAAGGTCTTCCTTTTCTTGAGCCAGAATCAGGCAGTCGTCCAAGTAAGGATAGATTTGAATTCCTTTTAACCTGAAGTAAGCTATCACTGGAGCCAGAACCTTTGTGAATACTCTGGGCGCAGTAGATAAGCCAAAGGGCAATGCAGAGAACTGATAATGAGAATTTCCAGCTCAGCAGATACTTCCTGCAACACAGTCTTATAGGCACATGAAGGTAAGCTTCCTTGAGATCTAAAGTTACCATCCAATGATCTTTGCCCAGCAGAGGTAAAAGCTGTTATAACGTCAACATCTTGAACTTGGGAATGTCCAGATAAGTGTTGAGGATAGATAAATCCAAAATTGGTCTCCACGTGTTCCCCTTCTTTGGTACTAGGAACAGGCGAGAATAAAATCCTAGGCCCCTTTCTGGTGTAGGGACTGGTTGAATGGCCCCTATTTGGAGTAACAAAGAAATTTGCTTGTGAGCCTCTTCCCTTTGTGGAGGAGGAACGTCTGGCATGCCTTTGAAAGGGGGCAATGTGTGGAAATAAAACCTGTAACCGTGGTGAATGATATCCAACACCCATCTGTCTTGAGTGATTAAATCCCAATTTTCTTTGAAAAGAGACAGTCTTCCTCCCAAAGGAGCTACCAGACGAGAATCTACTGGCAGCTGAAAAGGCAAGTCATTGGGTCTGTTTACGAAAGGACTGACCCCTGCCCTCACCAGAAGTCTGAGCAGGTGAACCCCCTGTCCTAGGCCTAAAAGAACCTTGAGCTCTGCCCCTACCACGTCTAGACCTACCCCTAGACTGGGAATCAAAAGCAGGATATGTCCATCCCTTAGTAGGCCAATTTCTACTAAACTTTGGTGGCTGCACCTGCAAAAAATCTTTAACAGTTTGCATAGACTTAGCTTTGTCCTCCATTTTCTTTAAGACTGCTTCCACAGGCGAACCAAATAACACATCAGACTGTAAAGGAGCATCCAAAATCCTAGTCTTAACATGCTCTGCTAAATTCTGATCCCTCAACCAGGCATGCCTGCGAAGAACAGAACTAGTGGCAGCCACCCTCGAGGAGGCCTGCACAGCATCAAAACCACATTGCAAAGAATGCTTACCCACTTGTTCAGACACATGAACTAAATCCAGCAACTCTTTACACACTATACCTTCCGCCAAAGCATCCACCTTAGATTTCAATTGTGAAAGGAGATAATTTTGATATTTTAGCATGTGAAACTGACAATTCAACGCTCTCATGGCTAGAGTGGAAGAAGTATACACTTTCTTTCCCCACCTATCCAAAGCCCTTGCCTCTATCAGTGGGAACAGGATTTTTAACCACAGAGGCCTTAACACCTTTAGGCCCCTGAGAAACAGTTTCTGGGTCCGCCCTAGGGCTCTTAAACAAATATTTATGAGCTTCGGGCACCCTGTAGTACCTATCAGGTTTAACAGGAGCAGGAGGCAAAGAGTCAGGGTTCAGGGAAGCCTCTGCAAAGACATCTTCCACCACATTCAACACAGGAGGTATAGCTAAGGGCCTATGTTGAGGTAAAAATAAGAATTCCCTAAGCCTTTTCCTGGAACCAGAGTAATCCTGGCCTTCCCATTTAAAGTGTTCCCTCATGGAATGCAGAGTCTCTGAAAAAGAGAAATCCTCAGGAGGAGAAGCTGTAGGTGTGGAATCATCCACATCAGAATCAGAATAAGGAGGAAACTCCTGCAAATCTTCCGCAGAAGACTCCGAAGCCTCTGAATACTGTTCCAAACTCTCAAACTCAGGTTCCACCCTAGGCCTCTTATCAGGAGGGGGCATAGAGCCTCTAATCATAGTAATTAAATCTTCTGCCATTTTAAGCATATGTTTCTTAGGCACAGAACCAGAAGTGCTAGGAGAAGCCCCCACTGAAGCTGAACTTGGCCTACCTCTCAAAGAAGTTTTGGAAACAGTAGGAGAAGCTCTAACTATCTTGGGAAGAGAGGGAAGAACAGTTACCTGAGAAGCCCCCTCAGACTGGTCTACCTCCTGAGAGGGCACATCCTGTAACAGTAAAGTCTCTGCCTGAGACTCCAAAGAAACTCCTGGCAAAACCTCTGGCTCCACTGAGCCTTGTAAAGAACCGACATCCGGGACTGCCGGTTCATCAACCCTAGGCTTTGCTGTTTTGTCTTTGCGCTTTTTGGACGAAGCGGGCGTCGGAGCATCCGACGGCATTTTGTAATTACAACGCTTCCCAAACACTAACCTGGCACAGTCTAACCTTCTCTTAATAGTGCGTTTGTTAAATCTAGCACAAGAGCGGCAACCAACAACGTCGTGCTCAGGCCCTAAACAAGGTATACACAGAGTATGGTAATCCCTATGAGGTATCTGCTTCCCACAAGAAATACAGTTATTCACTTTTTCTGACATCCGGTTAAATACTGAGGCAAGAAAAAACCAAAATGTTCCCCAACGGGGTACTTAGCCAACTTTGATTCGGTCTGAAACTCCGACTTCGGAAATATTTCAGAACGCCAACCTGCACTCGCAAAACTGCTTCTGCATCGGACCATGCGGCAAAAAAGACTGAGGATATGACGTCGGTCATGCGCATTAGTACCCTGACGTCCTAACGTCAGTCTAATGCGCCTTCACCGACGTCAGCCATATACTTTGGTATTCGGGCCGACTGGACAGCGGACTACCCAATGGTTAGGACTGCAGCAATGTGGAATGAAGAACATCAGACTTTTCGAAATTTATTGAAATGCCTAAATTTCGACAAGTGCGAAAGGTGTAGTCCCTGGTCATTAGAAGAAGATGCTTGGTGGGGGCTGTAAGGAGCCAGTCATCCAAATATGGAAACACCTGGAATCCTTGTCGTCTCAGGTGAGAAGCTACCACTGCCATGCATTTGGTAAACACCCGGGGGGCAGTGGTGAGACCAAAGGGCAGGGCCCTGAATTGAAAATGACTGGTTCCCAGCAGCCTGAAGCGGAGGAATCTTCTGGAGCGTCTTTTCATTTTTATGTGATAGTACGCATCCTGAAGATCTATAGAGCACATCCAGCTTCCCTTTCCCAAAGGGGAAGGATGGACTGCAGCGTGACCATCCGAAATCTTGTTTTCTTGACTGACTTGTTCAAGATACTGAGATCCAAAATTGGTCTCCAGTCCCCTGTTTTCTTTGGAACTAAAAAGAACCTGGAGTAGATTCCGGATCCTTGCTGGTCTGCTGGAACTGGCTGAATTGCTCTTTTTGCAAGCAGCTTTGAAATTTCCAAAGCTGCAAGATCCCTTTGAGCGGGTGGAACATCTGCAAGGGATTTTTGATTGGTTTGGAATGCGAAAGAAGGGAATGGAATAGCCCTCGAAATGATGGACTGTACCCATTTGTCTTGAGTCAGGGATAGCCAGGCTTCTGGGTACAGTGACAATCTTCCCCGACTGCCTCCGAAGGTAGGCAGTCGGCAACACCTCAGGGATGCTGAAAGGGCTTATCAGAAGACTTCCCGATTGCCCTGGTTCTGCGGACCCCCTGCCTCTGGGCGGCGTCTACCATTGTTGTTCCCCCTCTGCCTCTGGCGGGAACCGACTTTGTCGTTAGGCGAAGTCCCTTGAGATTGTTCTGGAACCACATTTTCCCACTTTTCTGGCCTTTGGGGTAAGGCCTAGAAGGAGTAGAAAACGGACTCCGGCGGCAGAAAGAGTCTTGCCATCTGTCTCGCACCTAGTCAAGGTTTCTTTCACTTGAGGACCAAAAAGAGATGATCCATCAAACGGGAATTAGTGAAAGGCGTTTTAAAGGGGTCCGCAAAGTTGCATAACCGCATCCAGGCGTGCCTGCGTAAGGCCACACCAGTCCCTGCGGCCCTGCTCGCTCCATCAGCCGCATAAGAAAGGAGGCATGGAGGAGTTAGCTATGGAGTTCACGGTAGCCTGCTGAGTGGTCATCTTGTCCGGAACACCCGCAGCTGTAGGATCCTTCAACATATCACTCGCTTACTTGATCAAGTCCGTTTGAAGGCGAGTAAAATGGCATAGGTAGTTCAGCGACGCATTGCAAAGGTCGCTGGCGAGAACATCCGCTTCACGTACATGACCATTGACCTGCATTCCTTGTTAGGTGGATGGACAGGCACCGAAGGATCAGCTAGTTCCTTCTTGGTGGCAGCAGCTACCACCATAGCATCCACAGAAACACCTTTTGTGAGAAATTGCTTGTCAGTTGGTGCTGTTATAAATTTGGAGGGTCTCCTGGGGTAGGGTCCACTGAATCAGGAGCCGTCCAGGCCTTCTTTGCAACCACCTGCATGAGGGGATCAAAGGGGGACACCCAGGAGGTGGAAGGCGAGAGCCAAGCGCCTCAAGATACACAGATTCATCCTCCGAAGGGTTAAGGGCTGGCCAATTTCCCTCTGTTTCAGGCTCTCTAGAATGTCTGCGAAAGAGACATCTTCAGAAGGGGAACGTGGGAACCCTCGAATCCTCTAAATCTGTGTCAGAGGTGACAGACTCAGGTGAGTCTAAGTGCTTCCTCTTACACTTTCTCTTCCTAGGGGGCTCCCCTGCCAATTCAGGAGAGGCCTCAGAAGAGGATGAGATCCCCACAGGGGATTCTTGAGGAGCTTGCTCTCTGCGGTCTGGGATGAGGGAGTGAGTCGACATAACCAAAGGCACCGAAGTGGGAGGGGCGGACGGAGCCGACTGTGGAGTCGAACAAGGTTCCAACACACTCCGCATGACCTCGAATGCACCCCTGTCAGGCAGAGCCAGAGGTCTCCGCTCCGAGAAGCTAAGAACCTCCCTCGGCACCGACAGAGATGGCTCCGAGGCCGATGTCGAGCCGAACTCACCAGCCGAAGCACCGAGAGGGAGAGGGGGTCGGACAAGGGTCCGATGCCACTCACCCTCGAGCCGACGAGGAAGCCCGGCGCCGAGATTCTTCAAAGGAAGAAATCGGAGCGACGATGGAGCCGAACAAATGTATCGGCTCCGACGCTACCACAGTCTCGGTTCCGAGGCGCCCGGCTCGAGCTCAAAGGAGTCGGAGGAGGAATATTAATTGGAACAAGCTGAGGCATCGACTGATGAGTCTGACTCTGGAGCATTTCGGCCAGTGCCTCGGACTTCAAAAGTCTATTCACTACCCTCTGGAGGTCGTGATCTGAGAGCCTCGATTACCTGGAGGAGTGAGATCTATGGCTCCGTTCAGACAGCAGGGGAGACGCTGGAGCCGAATGAAAGGAGCCAAGGGACGGTGACCTCGATCTCTTTCTAGATGTCGGCTCGGATGGTATGATCGGAGCCGACCCATGACTCTCTAATGCCTGCCGGCTCCGGCGAGCAGAAACCACTGAAACAGCAGTCACAGACTCATCGGCTCCAGCCGGAGCCGATGAAGCAGTAGGCTTCAAAGCCTTAGGCCTCGACTCTGAAGCTGGAGCAGAGGTCTTAGAAGCCTTAGAAGGTTTCCCAGAAGACACAGGAAGGGAACCTTCAGGCTTAATTAAACCCCTCAAAATGAGTTTATTTTTTCTCTCCTGCAGGACTCTAGGGCTGAAGCCATGGCATACAGCACAAGAGTCCTGCAGGTGTAAAGGTCCCGACCGTCTGTCAGAGACATTTTCTGACAGCATGAGTCACACTTCTTGAAGCCTGAGACCTTTGTATCCTTGGACATGCTCAAGGAACCTGAAGTGTAATCACACACAAAAACACACACACACAGATTACACTGATAGGATTAAAAGGGAATTATTTAAAAACTAAAGGTAAGTTAATAAAAGTCCCTAAGTAAACACACACACACCCTAAGGAAAGGGAGGAAGGGCCCGAAGGCCTTAGGGAAGAACTATATGTTCTTTATAAAAGGAGGGGGCTGGAAACTAAGGTAGTAAGGGATAAGCAAGTCCAGTACACTAAGGGGGAAGAAAAGTACACTAAACTAGTCTAAGTTAAAGAATTTAAACTATTCTAACTTTTACTAACCTGGAGCCGGTAGAAAACACACCTCGATCGCTGTAGCGGCAAACGAGATCTGAGGTAACTCTCGCCTAGCATTGTGGGATATAGGGGAGCCTCGAGCCGGTGGAACCAACTCTCGAGCTTTTAGAGTGGCCGAGTCGGAGCCGAGGATCGGCTCCGAACCCATCCAGCAAGAATGAAGGCGAGATAGAAAACTTAACATCTTTAAATAAAAAAAACAAATCTAGTGTTAGAAAAAAATTAAACAATTACTAATCTCCTAAACACATACATAATCCTTCTAGAAGAGTTGAGATTCAAATCAAAATTCAATATTATTTTAGAGATTCGGAATGAAAAACAAAAGTACTGAAATTCTTGATGCCTTTAGATGTCATCACACCATTTTAAACTCTAATACTAATTGTCATGCACACACTCATCTTTTAATTTTGACAACTGACAGTCCAAAGAGGACCCGTCAAAAGGGGCACTGATGGACATGATGAAGAAGTCCGCAAAGTTGCGCAACCACATCCAGGCGTAGCATCTTAATGCAATACCATAACATGCCTCTCTTGAAGCTCCATCAGCTGCATTAAAAATGAGCCTCCTAGAAATATTGTTGATAGCAATCATGGTGGACAAAACAGTCTACAGCTTCTGGGTATTCGAAGACTGCTGTATCTTGAGGCTGGTGGACAGCCCTCAAAGCAAATGTGGATGAGGCATAGGATTGCTTCCCCTAATCAATACAGCACCAGAACCTCCCTGTTTTGGGGTGGAGACAGAAGTTCTCATTAGTAACTTCCTTTTTGCTGGCTGTCACCACCATAATGGCATAGACAGCTGGGCCACTGTTCCAATGAGACCTGTCACTGGGGGTGCAAGAACTTTGCCCGGCTTCTTAGGAATAGGTTCTATGTTGGGATCCTTTCACGCACTCTGGATACACCAGATCTATGAAGGCATCTGGAGGGGGAGCCACCCAGGGCCTGGATGGGCCTAGACCAAAGGCCTCCAGAAAAACTGACTCCTCATGAAAAATGGAAGTCAGTAGTCCAGCCCCCACACTGGTGAAGCAGTATTCCTCTGGGAATCCAAGTGCTTCCTCTTGCACCTTCTCTTCCCTAAAACTTCTCTCCCTCTTCTCCAGGTTTGTCAGAGTGGGGAATGTGGCAGACCCACCAAGGGGGTAGCCTAGAGGCCATCTGACACAGACTGTCCTAGAGCAGCCATATAACTGGTCAGAAGAAATAAAAACTGGGAGTGCTAGTTGGAGACATCTGACCCTTCTCTCTAGAAGAGAAGATCCTCTCCAGAACATCGAAGGCCAAGGTGGGTCTCCTGGATCCAAGGTCCCTAGAAACAGAGGGTATCAGACAACCCCAAAGCAGAGGAAACTGAGCCTAGAGCAGATGCCGAGATTGGAGCTGAGCTGTCTAAAGCTGAAGCCTCAAGAGGAAGTGACTACCCCAAAGCAGGAACCATTGACCTGACCCAAACATTCCAACCTTGACGCCACAGCCCAGGGGTGCCAGCAGCCCTGAACAAGTCAGGATCAAAGCTACCAAGGAACAAGATGAAGTTGAAGATTGCCAGACAGTCAAATCTGATCATAATGGTGGAAACTCTATGAACTCTGAAGACCTCTGATCTGAAGGGGCCAAGAGAGGAAATCCAAAAGATGGAGCCAGGGGACCCGGAGTCTGAATCACACTGGAGGGTATAAGCCTGAATTGCAGACTGAAAAAAAAAAAGTCATCAGCTGCTGCAGGATGCCCACTGACCAGAAAAACAAGGCTGCAGAAGACTGCTTTGAGGACCTATGCGAAGAGGGCCCCACATGACTGATCCACGCCAGGGGAAACTCTGAACTGGGCTGGAGACTGGGAAGACTATGGTGAGTGAGTTAAAGGAGAAAAGGGGGATACTACCCTGCCCAAAGGTGCCTCTTTGATCAGAAAAGGGATCAAAAATACTCGAGCCACAGAGATCTTTTGTGCAGGTTTAAGCACCAAAGGCAATAGACTCCAAAACATCAAAGCCTCAAAAGACTCAGTTGGTGCAGATGTATATGGGAGCCCGAAAGTCAAGGTACCTTCAGACCTGGAAAACCCAAGGGAGCCATCCCAGAGGTGGAGGCTAAAGACCATAACCTGCACTCCCTCTTGGAATGCCTGGAGTCTCGTGGCCAAGGCTTCTTAGACCAAAGTCTTGGGATCCAGGGGACAAGACTTGGAAGCAGAAATGGAATAACTGATGGAGGGCATAAGCACCCTTAACATGAGCTTGGCCTTGCACTTATTAATAGCATAAGAGCCAAAGCTCTCGCAGACGCAGCAATCTGAGTCCAAATGCTCTGGACCAATACAAACACATTTAAGGTATGCATCCTGGGAATGCAGTTTGTGCCCACAGAAGATGAACTTTTTTAAAACCCTTGCCCATCCTACATGAAAAAAAAAACACAGAGCAGTAAAAATAGAAAACCTGATAACGGGGAAAGGTACAGGAAGGACACAGGAAAAAGGATTTACATTACCTTATCCAACAAACTACCTCAAATACTACCAAAAATAAGAAAAGGCTAACCACTACCCTGAATAGCAAGGAAAAGAAATCTCACCAATACTACACAAGGTTTGACAAAATTTGAATCAAGCAGAGCCAAGGACCAACCTGCAGACCACAAATGGTGGCAAACTAGATCCGAGGAGTTGATGGAGGAGTGGGGAGTTGTGTAAGGCAGCCAGAGCAAAGGCAAGCTGAAGGATTTAGAAATGGACCGTGTTAGAGCAGAGTCATATGTTAAGTCCCACAAGGTGAATCGAGACAAAGCAGACAATGGCTCAACTTTTTTGTATGTATGTTTCCTAGCACATATTGCAAGATGGCAGCCTCCTAAAAAAACGATAGCTCGCTCTGTACATGCACAGCTCCTGGATGATAGAAATCCTATCCCTAACTTCCTCTCTTTCAAAAGAACTATTCTATCAATTAGTCCATTCTTTGTCCACTCTCCTACCTACCCTAAAACACACACCTCTTAACAGTAATCCATTTTTCTCCTTTTCTCTTAAAGTTAATTTCCAAATGTCTCACAGGTCTTTTACAAGATCCTGCTATAAAGTTGAGTACCCCCGTTTGCTATACTCTTTACGTAATGTTGGAATTTTTCTGGAGCTTTTCTCCTGGGATCTCCATTGAAAAGGGGTAGCTTTCTGCCCAGTCAGACTACCCAAGCCAATAAATGCAATATACAACTTTGGAATTCAGGCCGACTGAGGGCAACCTGCCAGCAGATTACCCAAATGTAATAACTGCAACAGTGAAACACGAAGAACATCAACAGCAGCAAAGGCAAAACAGATGTTCTTCATGTTTTACTGTTGCAGTCATTACATTTGGGTAATCCTGCTGGCAGGTTGCCCTGAGTAGGCCTGAATTCCAAAGTCTTGGGTCCTGCGTCGGCTGCTGTCACCTCTAACCTGACGTCAGGTCATCAGGGGTATAAAAGCAGCAGACATCATTTTCTTCAGTCTTTCTTGCCGCGCGGTGCCCGAAGCAGAAGCAGTTCGCAAGTGCCGGTCAGCAGACTCCTGAGATTTTCGTGTTCGAGTTTCAGACTCAAAGTCTACAATAAAGCAAAGTACCCTGTTGGGGAAACTTTTTTCTTGCTCCAGACAGATGTCAGAAAAAGTTAATTGTATTTCTTGTGGAAAGCAAATACCTCATAAGGACTTTCACTCTTACTGTATTCCTTGCCTAGGCCCTGATCACGTTTCTGGTTGTCGGTTTTGTGCTAGATTTAACCAGCGCACTATTAAGCATCGGTATGATTTTGCTTTAAACTATTTCCGACGCCGGTTTAATTATACAGAAATGTCGGACAGCCACGGACTACCTGAGTTCACAAGAAAATGCAAAGAAAAGGAGAGAGATAAACAACCGAGGCCCAAAACCGACAAAGCTTCTCCTAAGCCAGTCGCCGGTTCTTAGTGAGGTGCTTTTGCAGCCCCTGACGCCCGCTACTTTAGAGTCGCAGGCCACTACCGACTCCCACGTAGAGTCGGCTATGCCGCTGGAAACTCAAGGTATTGGAGCCTCGGACACTATTCCCTCAAATGGGTTCGGAGCCGCTGAGCAGGCACTGGCTTTTGAGGGTGTATTCAGACCTAAACATCTTTACATTAAACCGGCTTCAGCTTCAAAGGCAAAGACTAAAGCACCTTCTAAAGCAAAGAAAAACTCAAGAGCCACATGGACAGGCCTCTATGCCCAAAAAAACAGATGCTCAAAATGGCCGAAGACTATTACCTTGATCAGGGTTCCCATCCCCCTCCTGATAAGAGGCCTAGGCAAGAAACTGACTATGAATCTTCAGATCAGGTTTCTATTTCTTCTGATTCCTCGTCTGATCAGGAATATTCCCTTCCCCTCCCATGAGGATTCTGATGCTGAAGAATCTATACCTTCAGCTTCTCCTCCAGAGGACTATTCTTTTGGGGAAACCTTGCATACCATGAGGGAGCATTTCCACTGGGAGCCAAGACTTTTCAGAATCTAAAAAGAGACTCGGGGATTTCCTTTTACTACCTCAACACAGGCCTCTAGCCATTCCACCTGTGTTAGACAATGTAGATTATGTGTTTTCGGAGTCTAGTCTGACCCCTGACTCCTTACCTCCAGCTCCTGTAAAGCCTGACAGATATTACAGGGTTCCTGACTCTCAAATTCCTTTTTAAAAACCCTGCTGCAGACCCAGAAACCATTTCACAGGGTCCCAAAGGAGTTAAGGCTTCCGCTGCAAAAAACCCTACCCCCTCTGACAGATTCTAGGGCACTGGACAGATGGAGAAAAAAGGTGTACAGATCTGCTACCTTGGCTATAAGGGCTTTAAACTGTCAGTTCCATATGCTCAAATATCAGCAACATGTCATGGCAGTGCTTAAACAGAAAATGTTGTTAAACTCTAAATGTGCAGAAAACAAGGAAATGCAGGATTTATTGCATGCAGCTGAACAAGTTGGAAAGCATACTTTGCTATGTGGTTTTGATTCTTTGGAGGCCTCCTGCAGGGCCGCAGTTACGGGTTCTGTAATTAGGAGGCATGCTTGGTTAAAGGAACAAAATTTGCCTGATCATGTCAAAGTTAAATTATTAGATGCACCTTTACAGCATGAAAACTTATTTTTCTACCTTAACACCAAATAAAGTATGTACCTACCATAACGTTCCATGTTAGTTGTCTTCATCTCGCCTTCCTTCTTGCTGGTTGGGATCGGAGCCAATCCTCTGCTCTGACTGCCATCTTCTATAGCTCGAGAGCCGTTTACTGGCTCGAGGCTACCCCTTATCCCATGATGCCTAGCGATAGCTACCCAGATCTCGTTTGAAATAGCTAACCCCAGACAAAGCCAGAGAATAAACCTGTCCAAACAAATAGGTTGAGAATACCAGTCATACTCTCTAAGTCAGTAGAGGAAACAACCAGAGAACACTCAGCCAGTAAAACCATAGCTCCTATTGGTCCAACAGGACAGGGGGACGGAGGGTGGGACGCAAGAAAGAAGGCGAGATGAAGACAACTAACATGGAACGTTATGGTAGGTACATAACTTCTTTATTTTAAGTTGACTATCTCGCCTTCATTCTTGCTGGTTGGGACAGCGTCCCTAGCACCTACAATCCTGGGAGGCTCATTGGAACAGACTCTTCAGAACAGTGGAACCAAAGTCAGCTCTGCTCCTGGAGACTATATCTAGCTTGTAATGAGAAATAAAGGTAAGAGGATTTGCCCACGTAGCAGCTGCACAGATAGAATCCATGGGCAACCTAGATTGAAAGGCTACAGAGGTGGCCAAGGCCCTAGTAGAATGACCTTTCGGTTTAATAGGCAACTCTTTGTTCCTCAATTGATAGATGAAGGTAATAGTGAGACAACCACCTGGATAAGGTCACCTTGGAAACTGGGAGACCTTGTTTGCCTAGAGCATAGGAAAGGAATAGTTGGTCAGACTTCCTTGTTTCCTTACTCCTGTGCAAATAAAAACTCAATCGTCTATGAACGTCCAATTGGTGTAATTTGTACTCTGCCTTGTTGGTGTGGTTAGGGAAAACACAGGAAGTTCTATAGATTGGTTTAAATTATTTTCTAAGCAGACTTTCGGAAGAAATGAATGATTAGTTCTCAGAGCAACCCTGTCCCTATGAAAAAACAAGTATGGAGGATGAACACACAGTGCCTGAAGTTCAGACACGCTTCTGGCTAAAGCAATAGCTACCAGAAAGAGCGTCTTCCAGGATAGAAACTTAATGGAGCAGGACACTGCTGGTTCAAAGGGGGCAGAGTTAAGGAAGTTAGTACCAAATTAAGGTCCCAAGGAGGAAGGGGATCTCTCACTGGAGGCCTAAGGAGAGTAGTCCCTCTCAAAAAGGCTTTACAGAGCTTATGAGACATTTTTGAATTTGACAAACCAACATGAAAGTTAGAAATGGCCGTTAATTGAACCCGGACTGTAGCAGAAGCAGACCCGGAATGAAAAAGTTGAGCAAGGAACTCCAGAATTTCGTGGACTGGGGCTGAAAAGGGATCTACGTTCCTAGCCTCTGCCCAACAAGAAAAACGTTTCCATTTACTAGCATAAGTTTTTCTGGTTGTGGACTTGTGAGACGAGACAATCTCACGTACAGCTGGGGAAATGCTGGGAAGCCTGGCTAAGGTTGGAAGTGGAGCAACCAAGCTGTGAGCTGCAGTATTAGGAGGGATTGATGCAACCCGCCTGATTGATAAATCAGTAGGTCTGGAATCAGATCCAAAGTCCAGGGCTGATCGAGAAGGTAATGGTGCAAGAACGGGAACCCTATCTGCCGAGGCCAGTAGGGGGCAATGAGGATCATTTTGCAACCCAACGATATTTCTTTCTGTATGAGTTTTGGAATCAGGGGAAACGGAGGAAAGGCATAAAGAAGTCCCTGAGGCCAATCGTGGACTAGAGAGTCTCTGGGTGAGTAACCTGGAAGCAGAAGAAGGGAGAAGTAGTTGCTGCATTTGCTGTTGAAGGGGGTGGCAAAAAGATCGCAGCAAGACTGTCCCGATTTTGCAGAAAATCGGGATCCGCAACTTCCTGATTCAGAGACCACTCGTGAGGCATGAGGATAGCTCTGCTGAGCCTGTCCGCTACGACGTTGGAGCTCCCAGGGATATGCGTCTCAATCAGAAAACGTTGGGAGGAAATCGCCCACTGCCACAGTGAGTGCTTCTCGACACAGGGGGTAGGACTGGTTCCGCCCTGTTTGTTGATGTACCACACCACTGACGTGTTGTCTGTTTGAATTGCAATGGTCCCAGAAGGAAGAGAGTCCTGAAGGGCTTGCAATGCTAGGAGCACGGCTCTCATTTCCAGGATGTTTATGTGCAGATGGTACTCGTGAAGCTGCCAAGTGCCTTGGACTGTCCTGCCCTGATAATGCCCACCCCACCCTATCAGGGAAGGGTCTGTGGTCACTGTGGCTACCGGAGGGGGCTGAATGAAGGGTCTGCCCTGAGTCACTAGTGGGGAGACCATCCACCAGGAAAGGTGCCTTTTGCATGCTTTCGTAATCATATGAGACATGGGCAGCTGTTGGAAAGACCACTGTGTGAACAGAAGCCACTGAAGGATCCTCATGTGAAAGCGGGCCACTGGAATTAAAAGAATGGCTGCTGCCATGGAACCCAGAGTTTGAAGGACAAACTTGACTTGGATTCTTTTGCTCTGCATAAGAATATGTACTTGCCGAGTTGTAGACACCCTGTCTAGCGGTAGTCTTGCGAACATGTTCCTTGTGTTTAAGTCTGCTCCTATGTAGGTGATAGATTGACAGGGCAACAAGGCAGATTTTTCTAAATTTATTCTAATGCCTAGCTGGGAGAATATCGTGATTGTGTAGTCCCTGGCCTGTAGAAGATGATGCCTGGTAGTAGCAGTGAGGAGCCAGTCGTCTAGGTATGGAAACACCTGGAATCCTTGAAGTCTCAGGTGAGCTGTGACCACTGCCAAACATTTGAACAACCCTGGGGGCTGTGGTGAGACCAAAGGGCAGAGCTCTGAACTGGTAATGACTGGCTCCCAGCCAGAAGCGAAGAAATCTCCTGGAGCGCCTGTCCATCCTGATATAGTAGTACACGTCCTGAAGATCCATCAAGCACATCCAATTGTCCTGACCCAGAAAGGGTAGAATGGACTGTAGCGTGACCATTCAAAACTTTGCTCTTTGTACAGACCTGTTTAGTCTGCTGAGATCCAGAATTGATCTCCAGTCCCCTGTCTTTTTTGGTTCCAAAAAGAATCTTGAGTAAGTTCCGGATCCGTGCTGGTCTGCCGGGACTTCCTGGAGGACTCTTTCTAGCAGTTTTGAAACTTCTAGGACTGCTTGGTCCTTCAGATTGGGTGGAACATCTGGAAGGGATTTCCTTGACGACAAGGGGGGTTGACAGAAAGGAATTTTGTCATCTCCAGATATAATGGACCATACCCATTTGTCTTGCATTAAATTTTGCCAGGCTTCTGGGTACAATGAAAGTCTTCCCCCGACTGCCTCCAGTGGTGAGCAGCCGGGCAACCCTTCAGGGATGCTGAAAAGGCTCATCAGAGAAGGATTCTCTGTTGCCCTGGTTCTGCGGACCCCCTCTCCCACGAGGGCAGCGTCTATTATTTCCCCCTCTGCCCCTGGAAGAAAAAAAATCGCTACGTTTGTCAGGCAAGGCTCCTTGGGATTTTCGGAACCACATTTTTCCACTCTTCTGACCTTTGGGATATGGTCTAGAAGGAGTGGAAAATTGGACTCCCATGGCAGAGAGTCTCTTGCCTTCTTGCTCACACCTAGTCATAGTGTGTTTCACCTGTGAACCAAAAAGAAAGGAACCCATCAAAGGGGGTGTTGGTGAACGATGCTCGAAAGGGTTCCGCAAAATTGCACAGCCGCATCCATGCATGCCTCTTAAGGGCTACACCCGTACCTGCGGCTCTACTCGCACCATCGGCTGCATAACAAATGAGCTTCATGGAGGAGTTGACTATAGAATTAAGAGTCGCCAGCTGGGAAGCTACTTTAGCTTGAGCCCCCTCAGCTGATGGATCTTGAAGGGTATCTCTCCAAGCTCTTTAAGGAGATCCCTCGGAAGCCAGGCAAAAATGGCATAAGTAGTTCAGTGAGCTAGTAAAGATGTGCAGCAGGTAAGGGTGATAAAGGATGAGGGGAACTTACTCACAAGCAAGGAGTGTGTGTTGAGCAGATGGAAGGAGTACTTTGAGGGGTTGATGAATGAAGAGAATGAGAGGGACAGAAGGTTTGATGATGTGCGGATGGTGAATCATGAAGTGCAGTGGAACAACAAGGAGGAAGTAAGGATAGCTATGAAGAGGATGAAGAGGCTGTTGGTCCAGATGACATACCTGTGGAAGCATGGGAGGTGTTTAGGTGAAATGGCAGTGGAGTTTTTAACTAGATTGTTTAATGAAATCATGGAAAGGGAGAGGATGCCTGAGGAATGGAGAAAAAGTGTTTTGGTACCGATTTTTAAGAATAAGGGCGATGTGCAGAGCTGTAGTAACTACAGAGGGATTAAATGGATCAGTCAAAGCATGAAGTTATGGGAGAAGAGGTGGCGAAGGTGAATGAGTTTAAGTATTTGGGATCAACAGTTCAGTGTAATGGTGAGTGTGGAAGAGCGGTGAAGAAGAGAGTACAGGCAGGATGGAGTGGGTGGAAAAGAGTGTCAGGAGTAATCTGTGACAGAGTACCAGTAAGAGTGAAAGGGAAGGTCTACAAGAGGATAGAGAGACCAGCTATGTTATATGGGTTGGAGACAGTGGCATTGACAAAAAGGCAGAAGTCAGCTTGACATGGCAGAGTTGAAGATGTTAAGATTTGCACTGAGTGTGACGAGGATGGACAGGATAAGGAATAAGTATATTAGAGGGTCAGCCCAGGTTGGAAGGTTTGGAGACAAAGCCAGAGAGGCAAGATTACGTTGGTTTGGACATGTGCTGAAGAGGGATGCAGATTATATTCGGGAAGAAGATGCTAAGGATGAAGCTGCCAGGTAACAGGAAAAGAGGAAGGCCTAAGATAAGGTTTATGGATGTGGTGAGAGAGGATATATGCAGGTGTTGGTGCGACAAAGCAAGATGCAGAGGACAGGTGGAAATGGAAACAGCTAATCTGCTGTGGCGACCCCTAACGAGAGCAGCCTAAAGAAGAAGTTGTTCAGTGACCTCAGAGACCGTCACTGAAACAAACATTCGTATCCCGTACTTGTCCATAGTCCTAGACTCCTTGTTAGGAGGATGAACAGATGAAGAGGTCTCCTCCAACTCTTTTTTGGTGGCTGCTGCTACCACCATGGCATCAACAGGGGCACCTTTGGTAAGAAACTGCTTATCACGGGGTGCTGAGATGAACTTGCCAGGTCTCCTCGGAGTTGGTTCCACTGTATCCGGGAGCTGACCAAGCCTTTCGAGCCACCACTTCTATTAGTGGACCGAAAGGCGGAAAAACCCAAGAGGTGGAAGGTCGGGAACCGAACGCATCCAGAAATACAGACTCATCCTCGGTAGGGGCTAGGAGATTCCAGTTCCCCCTCTGCTTAAGCATTTCTAGGATGTCAGAGAAGGAAACCTCTTTAGAGGGGGATCTCGGGGACCCTTCCAAATCATCTAAGTCTGTATCAGAAGTGACAGACTCAGGGGAGTCAATGTGTTTCCTCTTCCACTTCTTACAAGGGGGCTCCTCTGAATGATCAGGGAAGGCCTCGGAAGAAGAGGAAACACCCAAATGGGGTGTCCTGCAGCACCGGTTCCCTACGCTTGGGGTCTGGAGGAGGAGCAGAGGTTGGCACAGGCACTACAGGGGACAGAGCCGGTGGGGCCGATAGTGGAGCTGACTCAGTGGCCAGCACACTCCTCATGACATCAAAGGTGTCCTTGCCACAATGCAGAAAAAGCTCCGGTTCCAAAGAAATCGGAATCTTTCTCAGCACCGAGGGAGATGGCTCCAAGGCCGATACAGGAGCAGAGCTCACCTGCGCCGAAGCTCCAAGAGGGAGAACGGTGTTGGACAAGGGTCCGATGCCCCTCGCCCCCTCGGAGCCAACGAGGGAGCCCCAGCACCCAGATCCCACGACAGATGGCACAATCGAGGGGATCGGAGCAGGCGACGGAACCGAAGGAGATAGTTATCGAGCCGACAGTTCCACTATTCTAACCCCAACGAACTCCGGCTCCGAACTCAATGGAGTCGGTGCAGGAACATAGATAGAAGTGGACGGAGCAGACACCTGTTGAGGAGGGCTGGACAACACCTTGGCAAGTGCCTGCAATTTCAGCAACCCACTGACCACTCTTTCCACATCGTGATCCGACAGCCTGGAGGACCGAGAGGAGTGAGAAAATCTGACTGCACTCGCTCTGAAGCAAAGGAGACAGAGGAACTGAATGAATTGATTCCAAGGAAGGGGACCTTTGCCTCTTGTGGCTCCGTGACGGCTCCTAAGATCCTGATGGAGCAGACTGGGAGATAGCCTTATCGGTACCTGCCGGAACCGAAGTGGAAGATGGAATATGAACCAAGGACGGCTCCGAACTTGGAGCCGACGACTTGGAAGATTTAGGGGATTACCAACAATCCAACGAAAAAATGGCTCCAAAAAGACTAAAAACAGAAAACCAAACGAGCAATCAAATGAGAGCCGAAGTAGATGAACGTAAAACACGTAGTTTATTCTCACAAGTAGCACAGAATCACAAATAGGCACAGAATGAATGCTGCTAGTAATACAAATGCGTTTTCGTATACACACTTCTTCAGATACTAATAACACATGTGAATCATCTCGTTTAAATACTATGACAACCCTCAAACTGTGTTAACTATTGGATGACAAATCGACTACATTAATATAAATGAATTGAATAAGATTTTTTTAAAAAACTGTTTATGTAAATATAAAAATTGTTTAAAAATATATTGAACTCATTTGGTCCAATTCAGTGTTATACGAGATGTTAACGAGATGATTCACATGTGTTATTAGTATCTGAAGAAGTGTGTATACGAAAACACATTTGTATTACTAGCAGTGTTCATTCTGTGCCTATTTGTGATTCTGTGCTACTTGTGAGAATAAACTATGTGCTTTACGTTCATCTACTTCGGCTCTCATTTGGTTGCTCGTTTGGTTTTCTGTTTTTAGATTTAGGGGATTTCTTGGCCGGTGAATCCTGGGGCTTTAAAAGACCACTAATAAGCAGCTTATTTTTATGCTCCTGCAGAACTCTTGGGCTAAAGGCATGGCAGATAGAACAAGAGTCCTGCAGGTGCACGGCACCTAAACAATAGACGCAAGAAGTGTGCCCATCTGTCAGACATTTTCTGACAGCATGAGTCACACTTCTTGAATCCAGAAACTTTGGATTCTTTTGACATAAGGAACACTAGAAATTGGATTCTTTTGACATAAGGAACACTAGAAATACAACAAAAACTATCTAGCAAATACAGTCTACACAAAAACACACTATACTAGCAGACTAACACCAAGGGTTTTTTTTTTATCTTTTATAATAGGAAAGCCTCTAACTTAAACGGCTAGCCTAAGAAAGAAAAGTAGAAGGAAAGCCTCTAACCTAAACGGCTAGCCTAAGAAAGAAAAGTAGAAGGAAAGCCTCTAACCTAAACGGCTAACCTGACAAGAGGATTGGGGGGGGGGACACCAAGTTAAACGAGTTCTACAAGGAAGGGGAGGAAAGCTACAATAAAACACTAGCTAACAGAGACAATAAACCAGAAAATGGATTTCTAATGGTAAGAAAGTTCTCTAAAAAAGTTATACAAGCCTGAGCCAGAAAAACGACACCACGGAGCTGAAGCGGCAAACGAGATCTGGGTAGCTATCGCTAGGCATTATGGGATACAGGGTAGCCTCGAGCCAGTAAACAGCTCTCGAGCTATAGAAGATGGCAGAGTCAGAGCAGAGGATCGGCTCTGATCCCAACCAGCAAGAACGAAGGCGAGATAGACAACTTAACATGAGGTGTTAAAGAAAATGGAGGACAAAGCTAAATCTATGCAAACTGTCAAAGATTTTTTACAAGTACAGCCACATAGGTTTAGTACACTGGCCTACAAAGAATTGGTCATTTCCTGTGTCAGACCTCAAAGGGGTAGATCCAAACGCCCTAGGGGCAGATCCCAGGTGCAAGGTTGATACAGGTCAAAGCAATGGGGTGCTTCTACCTCCAAAGTTGGAGAAAACAAATCACAACCATACAGGAAACCGTCCCAATGACTTCCCCCTGCCTGCACCAAACACTTATCTCCTGGCAGCACCCTTGGGGGGAAAATTAGCACTTTTTTCTCAAAATTGGCACATTATAAGCCAGGACAACTGGGTTCTAAATATAGTGTCAAAAGGCTACAAGTTCCACTTCCACACCCTGCCAAAGGCAAACGGCTGGCCAGATCTGTCAAAAAATCAATGGGCAGAGGCGCAAAAACAAGTCTCATCCCTCATGGACATGGGGGCCCATTCAACAAGTACCAGTGCAAGAGCAGGGGCAAGGATTTTACTCAAGACTGTTCTTGGTACCCAAAAAGGACAAGGCCTGGAGACCAATACTGGACCTATCTATTCTGGACACATTCCTGGATATACCAAAATTCAAAATGTTGACTTTGCAGCAGCTTCTGCCCATGCTGGGCAAGAATGCTTGGCTTGTGACTTTAGACCTAAGAGAGGCATACCTGCATGTCCCAATCAGACAATCATGCAGAAGATACCTCAAGATTCAAGACTGGCTCACAATGCATTACCAATTCTCTGCATGGCCCTTTGTAAAGACCCTGGGCGCAGTAGGTAAGCCAAAGTGCCTGGCACCAGTAATTGCATTCTGCAGACAAAGAGGAATACAAATATATCCTTACTTGGACGACTGTATAATTCAAGCAGAGAACAAGGACATTCTTCTACAGCATCTGGCGTTTGTGAAAAGACTTATAACATGCCTAGGGTACAGTCAACGAAATCAAAACTAGTACCCTCTCGACAGATAATATTCCTGGGTGCAAGCTTAAATACAACTGCCCAGATGGCTTATCTCACGCTAGACAAACAAAGGCAACTGACTACCTATTTCAAAATGTTGGCAACAAAGGCCCAGTTATCTGCAAGAAAAATTCTGCAGGCTTTGGGCTTCATGGCATCCTGCATCCTACTAATACCATATGCAAGACTGCATATAAGGAAACTTCAATGGCACCTACAAAGTGTTTGGACTCAACTTTGCCACAGCCTGGAAACCATGATTACCTCTCATTCCCTGCCTGCAACAGGAGTTTCGATGGTGGGCGAAGACTTGCCACCAGAACAAGGGACAGCCATTCACATTACCCCCAGCCAGGCAGACACTAACAGATGCATCAGATTATGCCTGGGGGGCCCACATGGCAGGAAGAAGCATTCAGGGCACATGGTCCTCAAATCAAATGCATCTACTTATCAATCAAAGAGATGCTAGCTGTTCAAAATGCCCTGACAGCCTTCAAGGACCTACCTCATCCAGGACAACTACTGATAAAGATAGACAACACCACGTTCATGTGGTATATAAACAATCAGGGGGGCACACATTCTTACCCCCTTTGCAGACTAGCCATGACTTTGGGGGACACAGCATTGACTTGCCAAGTACATCTGCAGGCACAATTCTTGCCAGGAAAGGAAAACACTCTGGCAGACGAACTAAGCAGAAATCTCATGGATCCCCCACAAGTGGCAGCTGGATCCACAAGTCTTCAGCATAACAAGGAAATGGGGATGCCCGGATATAGATCTATTTACCTCCCCTCACAACTACCAACTAAAAAGATTCTGCACAAGGACTTATCACAGACAAGCATGGAAAGTGGACACCCATATCTTTCAACTGGAAAAGCCCATCAGTATATGCCTTTCCTCCACTGCCTCTCCTCCCCAAGGTACTCCTAAAGGTCAGACAGGAGAAGCCAAAGATGATACTGATTGCCCCAAACTGGCCCTGCCAGTACTGGTATCCAATCCTAAGGAACTTGTCTAAAGGCACAGCTTGAGCCTTACCTCAAATATCTCATCTACTGTCCAAGCAAAACAATCAGATCCTGCACAGCCAACTCAGTACTTTAAACCTGGCAGCATGGCGGATAATGTAGTCATACAAAACACACCTCTCAGTAAAGCTGTGACGGATGTCATTTTAGAAGCCAGAAGGCCTAGTACTAGAAAATCTTATGCTGGAAAATGGATGAGATTCTGTGCTAGGAACCAGGCACAAGGGAACTGATACAGCTGTACCAAATATTCCTCAGATTTTGCAATACTTGACTGAGACGCTGGACAAAGGCCTATCTTTTTCATCAATTAAAATTCATGCCTCTGCCATTTCGGCTCATTACAATACTGAGCCACCAATCTACTCATCCTTTATTAAGGCAGTACCTCAGAGGAGCCAAAAATGTAAGGCCTCCAAGGAGCTCACAAATACCTGCATGGGACCTCAACTATGTCTTGGAAAAACTCACCCTGCCTCCTTTTGAGCCAGCTGCTACTGCCGATATAAAGTTTTTATCTTGGAAAACGGCTCTGCTCCTAGCAATAACTTCTGCAAGACAAGTTTCAGAGCTACAGGCACTCATGGCTGTGGAACCTTTTATCATGTTTTATCCAGACAGGGTGTCTCGGAGAATAAACCCAACATTTATGCTTAAGGTGGTGTCCAGTGTGGCCCTTAACCAAACTATTCATCTGCAAACTTTTTATCCAAATCCACAGAACAAGGGGGAGAGAATTCTGCATTCTTTGGATGTACACAGCTTAGATTCTACTTGGACAGAACCAAAGTTTTCAGGAAGACACTTGTGTACACTTACCACAAATGTAGATGTTAGAGTGTACTCACTGTTGCAGTCCAGGTTACCCACCCGCCATCCCCCTTTTTTCTACTGCAACTTTTCTTTCCTCCTCTGATTTATACAACCTATGTGGTGTATTTGCTTGTAGATGAAGGTAAAGTTTATATTGGTGCATGTATTTTTTTATAGATATATAAATTTTGGCAACCCTTTTAGGGGGCACCTGACATCTGGGGCAAGAAAAACTGAAGAAAATGGCGTTGGCTGCTTCTTTCATACCCCTGACGACCTGACGTCAGGGAAGGGGTGACAGCAGCCAACGCAGGACCCAAGAATTTGGAATTCAAGCCGACCGAGGGCAACATGCCAGCAAGATTACCCAAATGTAATGACTGCAACAGTGAATACACTCGAACATCTACATTTATGGTAAGTGTACATAACTGTACTTCTCTGGAAATATTGACATTAACACAATGTTTGAGGCGAAATCCATCAGTCTGATCCCACAACCCATTTCAACACAGAGCTGAACCCTAACATTCGGACATCTAGGCCAACAAACCAATCCCAATGAGCCCAAGCCCAAATGCAAAGACCTCCACCTTGAATACCATTATCAAGGCCAGCACTGACATAACACATGCATTACACTCAATCTAGACTGTGTGCCCTCTAAGCCTGAGGCAAAAGGCCCCACTGCTGTTATCAGAACAGTGTAGGCAAAAAAACTGCAGCCGTGAAACACATACTGACAAATTTGCCCAACTTGAACTTCAATACTTCCGAGGCAAACTTCAACCTCATCTGGAAGAGGTGAGATGGGGGACCGGGCAGAAAAAAAGTACAGTTATGTGCACTTACCATAAATGTAGATGTTTGAGTGTATTCACTGTTGCAGTCATCACATTTGGGTTATCTGCTTGCAGTAGCACTCAGTCGGCCTGATTATCAAAGTCTTGGGTCCTGCATCAGTTGCTGTCTGATCTTCCATGACATCAGGCAGTCAGGGGTATAGAGCATGCAGCAGATGCCATTACATCAGTTTTCCTTGCCCCAGACGTCAGGTGCCCCCATAATGGGAAGCAATTATATACAAGTTACACCTCCAATAAAAAAGCAAATACATCAAAAAGCTCTAAGCATAGTAAACAAGACTAGAGGTATAGCCAATAGAAGTCAGGGGGCTGGAGGGAGGGTAATGTACAGTTGTGTACACTTACCATAAATGTAGATGTTGAGTGTATTCACTGTTGCAGTCATTACATTTGGGTATTCCTGCTGGCAGGTTGCCCTCAGTCGGCCTGAATTCCAAAGTCTTGGGTCCTGCTTCGGCTGCTGGCACCTCCTCCCTGACGTCAGGGGTATACAAAATGCAGCAGACGCCATTTTCTTCAGTTTTTCTTGCCCCAGATGTCAGGTGCCCTCTAAAGGGTAGCCAAAATTGATATATATACATATACACACATGTATATGTGTATATGTATGTATATAAAAAACATACATGCACCAATAAAAACTTTACCTTCATCTACAAGCAAATACACCACAAAGGTTGTATAGATCAGAGAAGGAAAAATAAGTTCCAGCAGGAATAAGGGGGATGGTGGATGGGTAACCTGGACTGCAACAGTGAATACACTAACATCTACATTTATGGTAAGTGTACACAACTGTACTATGTTCTTCGTGTTTCACTGTTGGTCATTACATTTGGGTAGAGTCCCAAAGCTATGGTTGGGAGGCTGGAGCTAAACAGCATTAGGAGCGGCTATGAGACCTTGCAGAACTGCAATGGCAAAGCCTGCCCTGGATTTAGAGTAAACTGGCAGATGATAATGCTTTGTAAAGGTGTGCACTGAACTCCAAGTAGCAGCCTCTAAAATGTCTTTAGTTGGAACTCCCCTGAGAAAGGCTGCTGAAGTGGCTGCAGCTCTGGTTGAATGTGGCCTAATGCCCTTAGGCACTGGCTTGCCATGTTGTGAATAGCAGAAACGAATGCAGTGGCCTATCCACTTTGAAATAGTCTGCTTGGAGATGGTCTTTCCTTGTGATCCTGCAGCATATGCCACTAGTAATTGCTCTGTCTTCCTGAAAGCTTTAGTTCTGTCCAAACAGAATCTAAGCTGTCGGTGTACATCCAAAGAATGCCGAATTCTCTCCCCTTGTTCTGTGGATTTGGATAAAAAGTTGGCAAATGAATAGTTTGGTTAAGGGCCACCCTGGACACCACCCTAGGCATAAATGTTGGGTTTGCCCTCAGAGAGACCCTGTCTGGATAAAAAATGATAAAAGGTTCCACAGCCATGAGTGCCTGTAGCACCGACACTAGTCTTGCAGAAGTTATTGCTAGGAGCAGAGCTGTTTTCCAGGATAAAAACTTTATATCAGCAGTAGCAGCTGGCTCAAATGGAGGTAAGGTGAGTTTTTCCAAGACATAATTGAGGTCCCATGCAGGTATTGGCGATCTCCTTGGAGGCCTTAAATTTTTGGCTCCGCTGAGGTACTGCCTTAATAAAGGATAAGAAAAGATTGGTGGCTCTGTATTGTAATGAGCCAAAATGGCAGAGGCATGAATTTTGATAGATGAAAAAGATAGGCATTTGTCCAGCATCTCAGTTAAGTATTGTAAAATCAGAGGAATATTTGGTACAGCTGTATCAGTTCCTTGTGCCTGGTTCCAAGCACAAAATCTCTTCCATTTTCCAGCATAAGATTTCCTAGTACTAGGCCTTCTGGCTTCCAGAATGACATCCATCACAGCTTTACTGAGAGGTGTGCTTTGTATGGCTACATAATCCGCCATGCTGCCAAGTTTAGAGTCCTGAGTTGGCTGTGCAGGATCTGATTTGTTTTGTTGGGACAGAAGATGAGGCATTTGAGGCAAGGTCCAGGCTGGGTATTGGGACAAGTTCCTTAAGACTGGATACCAGTACTGGCATGGCCAGTCTGGGGCAATCAATCATTTTTGGTTTCTCCTGCCTGACCTTTAGGAGTACCTTGGGGAGGAGAGGCAGTGGAGGAAAGGCATATACTGATGGGTTTGTCCAGTTGAAAGATAAGGCGTCCACTTTCCATGTTTGCCTGTGATAAGTCCTTGTGCATAATCTGTTTAGTTGGTACTTGTGAGGGGAGGCAAATAGATCTATGTCTGGGCATCCCCATTTCCTTATGCTGAAGACTTGTGGATCCAGCTGCCACTCATGGGGATCCATGAAGTTTCTTCTTAGTTCATCTGCCAGAGTATTTTCCTTTCCTGGCAGGAATTGTGCCTGCAGGTGAACTTGGTAAGTCAATGCTGTGTCCCACTGAGCCATGGCTAGTCTTCAAAGGGGAGTAAGAATGTGTGCCCCCCTGCTTGTTTATATACCACATGACAGTGGTGGTGTCTGTCTATCAGTAGTTGTCCCGGATGAAGTAGGTCCCTGAAGGCCGTCAGGGCATTTTTGAACAGCTAGCATCTCTTCTTGATTGATATGTAGATGCATTTGGTTTGTGGACCAGGTGCCCTGAATGCATCTTCCTGCCATGTGGGCCCCCCAGGCATAATCTGATGCATCCGTTGTTAAGTTCTGCCCGGCTGGGGGTAAAGTGAATGGATGTCCCTCGTTTTGGTGACAAGTCTTCGCCCATCATCGAATCTCCTGTTGCAGGCAGGGAATGAGAGCAATCATTGTTTCCAGGCTGTGGCAATGGTGCGTCCAGACACTTTTTAGGTACCACTGAAGTTTCCTCATATGCAGACTTCCATATGAAATTAGTAGGATGCAGGATGCCATGAAGCCCAGTGCCTGCAGAATTTTTCTTGCAGATAACTGGGCCTTTGTTGTCAATGTTTTGAAGTAGGTAGTCAGTTGCCTTTGGCGTGAGATAAGCCATCTGGGCAGTTGTATTTAAGCTTGCACCCAGGAATATTATCTCTTGAGAGGGTACTAGTTTTGATTTATTTTCGTTGACTGTGTACCCTAGGCATGTTAAAAGTCTTTTCACAAATGCCAGATGCTGTAGTAGAATGTCCTTGTTCTCTGCTTGAATTAGGCAGTCGTCCAAGTAAGTATATATTTGTATTCCTCCTTGTCTGCATAAAGCAATTACTGGTGCCATGCACTTTGTAAAGACCCTGGGCGAAGTAGATAAGCCAAAGGACAGTGCAGAGAATTGGTAATGCATTGAGCCAGCCTTGAATCTGAGGTATCTTCTGCAGGATTGCTTGATTGGGACATGCAGGTATGCCTCTTTTAGGTCTAACGTCATGAGCCAAGCCTCTTTGCCCAGCATGGGCAGGAGCTGCTGCAAGGTCAACATTTTGAATTTTGGTATATCCAGGAATGTGTTTAGAATAGATAGGTCCAGTATTGGTCTCCAGGCTTTGTCCTTTCTGGGTACCAAGAACAGTCGAGTAAAATCCTTGTCCCTGCTCTTGCTGTGGTACTTGTTGAATAGCCCCCATGTCAATGAGGGATGAGACTTGTTTTTGTGCCTCTGCCCATTGATGTTTTGGCAGATCTGGCCAACCATTTGCCTTTGGCAGGGTATGGAAGTGAAACTTGTAACCTTGTGACACTGTTTAGAACCCACTTATCCTGGGTTATAATGTGCCAATTTTGAGAAAAAAGTGCTATTTTCCCCCTAAGGGTGCTGCCTGGAGATAAGTGCTCGGTGCAGGCAGGGGGAAGTCATTGGGACTGTTTCCTGTATGGTTGTGATTTGTCTTCTCCACTTTTGGAGGTAGAAGCACCCCATTGCTTTGACCTGTATGAACCTTGCGCCTGGGATCTGCCCCTTTGAGGTCTGTCTGACACTGGAAAGTCAGAATTCTTTGTAGGCCAGTGTCTACTAAACCTAGGTGGCTGTACTTGTAAAAAATCTTTGACAGTTTGCATAGATTTAGCTTTGTTCTCCATTTTCTTTAACTCCTCTTCTGCCTTAACACCAAACATCTAATAATTTAACTTTGACATGATCAGGCAGACTTTGTTCCTTTAACCAAGCATGTCCCCTAATTACAGAACCCGTAACTGCGGCCCTGCAGGAGGCCTCCAGAGAACAAAAAAACACACTGCAAAGTATGCTTTCCAACTTGTTCAGCTGCATGCAATAAATCCTGCATTTCCTTGTTTTCTGCACATTCAGAGTTTATCATTTTCTGTTTGAGCAATGTCATGACATGTTGCTGATATTTGAGCATATGAAACTGAAAGTTTAAGGCCCTTATAGCCAAAGTAGCAAATGTGTAAACCTTTTTTCCCCATCTATCCAGTGCCCTAGAATCTCTGTCAGAGGGGGTAGGGTTTTTTGCAGCAGAAGCCTTAACCCCTTTGGGACCCTGTGAAATAGTCTCTGGGTCTGCAGTAGGGTTTTTGAAAAGGAATTTATGAGAGTCAGGAACCCTGTAATATCTGCCAGGTTTAACTGGAGGTAAGGAGTCAGGGGTCAGACTGGACGCTGAAAACACATCTACAATGTCTAACAGGTGGAATGGCAAGGGGCCTGTTTTGAGGTAGTAAAAGAAAGTCCCCGAGCCTCTTTTTAGATTCTGAAAAATCTTGGCTCTCCCAGTGGAAATGCTCCCTCATGGTATGCAAGGTTTCCCCAAAAAGAAGAGTCCTCAGGAGGAGAAGCTGAAGGAATAGATTCTTCAGCATCAGAATCCTCATAGGGGGGGAAGTGGATATTCCTGATCAGAAGAAATGGAAACCTGATCTGAAGATTTATAGTCTCTCTCTTGCCTAGGCCTCTTATCAGGAGGGGGATGGGAACCCCTGATCAAGGTAATCAAGTCTTCGGCCATTTTGAGCATCTGTTTTTTGGGCATGGAGGCCTGTCCATGTGGCTCTTGAGCTTGTTTCTTTGTCTTTGAAGGTGTTTTGGTCTTTGAAGTCGGTTTAATGTAAAAATGTTTAGGTCTGAATACACCCTCAGAAGCCAGTGCCTGCTCAGCGGCACAGGACCAATCTGAGGGAATAGTGTCCGAGGCTCCAATACTTTGAGATTCCAGCAGCATAGCAGACTCCATGTGGGAGTCAGTAGCAGGCGTCAGAGGCTGCGAAAGCACCTCACTGAGAACTGGCTTAAGATAAGCTTTGTCGTCGGTTTTAGGCCTCGGTTGTCTATCCTTTCTTTTTCTTTGCGTTTTTTGTGAACACCGGTAGTAGGATGGCTGTCAGACGACATTTTATAATTAAATCTGCACCCAAAATAGTTTAATGCAAAATCATACCGACGCTTAATAGTGCGTTGGTTAAATCCAGCACAAAACAGACCACTTGAAACGTCGTGATCAGGGCCTAGCCAAGGAATACAGTAAGAATGAAAGTCCTTATGAGGTATTTGCATTCCACAAGAAATGCAATTATTAACTTTTTCTGACATCGGTCTGGAGCAAGAAAAAAAAGTTTCCCCAACGGGGTACTTAGCTTTAATGAAGACTTCGGATCTGAAACTCAAACACGAAAATCTCAGGAGTCTGCCGACCAGCACTTGCTGCTTCTGCTTCAGGCACCGCGCGGCAAGAAAGACTGAAGAAAATGGCATCTGCTGCTTTTATACCCCTGACGACCTGACGTCAGGGAAGAAGTGACAGCAGCTGACGCAGGACCCAAGACTTTGGAATTCAGGCCGACTGAGGGCAACCTGTCAGCAGGAATACCCAAATGTAATGACTGCAACAGTGAAACACGAAGAAAGTACAGTTTTGTACCTACCATAAATGTAGAGGTTCGAGTGTACACCCTGCTGCAGTCATCACACTTGGGTTATCCTGTCGTCAGGCGGTCCCACAGTCGGCCGGAATTCCAAAGTCTTGGTCCGGCGTCGGTTGCTGTTGCTTCTTCCTCGACGTCAGTGCGCCAGGGGTATATATAATGCATCAGACACCATTTTCTTCAGTTTTTCTTGCCCCAGATGTCAGGTACCCCCCAAAAAGGTGGTCAGTAGTTAGTACCAATTTAAGAAATTTTAGCACAAACACAAAATCCCTCCAGCTATAAGCAAATACATCAGGAAGGTATTGTAGAGATTTAGCCAGTTAGATCAGAGGGGATGGAGGGAGGGTAACCTGGACTGCAGCAGGGTGTACACTCGAACATCTACATTTATGGTAGGTACAAAACTGTACTATGTTCATCGTGTTACCTTGCTGAAGTCACACTTGGGAAGATTCCCAAAGCTAAGGATGGGTGGAGGAGTCAGAGGGTTAGAGGAGGCTAGAAGGCCCTGCAGAAATGCAGTGGCGAAGCCAGCTCTAGTCTTAGAGTAAAGTGGTAAGTGATGGTGTTTGGTAAAGGTGTGTACTGAACTCCAAGTTGCAGCTTCCAAAATCTCCTTGGTTGGAACCCCCCTGAGGAAGGCTGTAGATGTAGCTGTTGCCCTGGTAGAGTGGGGCCTAATGGTAGCAGGAACAGGTTTTCCATGATGGGTATAGCAAAAACGAATGCAATGCCCTATCCATTTGGAAATGGTTTGTTTTGATATAGCCTTCCCTTGTGAAGCTGCAGCATAGGATACAAAGAGCTGTTCAGATTTTCTGAAAACCTTAGTTTTATCCAAGTAGTAACGAAGTTGCCTGTGAATGTCCAAGGAATGCAGGAGTCTTTCTCCTTTATTCTGTGGATTTGGGAAGAAGGTGGGTAAGTGGATGGTTTGATTTAAAGCCACACTGGAAACCACCTTAGGCATGACGGAAGGATTAGTTCGCAGAGAAACTCTGTCTTGATGGAAAATGAGGAAAGGTTCCACTGCCATTAGTGCCTGCAGCTCTGAGACTCTTCTGGCTGAAGTTATTGCTAGCAGCAGGGCAGTCTTCCATGATATAAACTGTAGATCTGCAGAGAAAGCTGGTTCAAAGGGAGGCAGCGTAAGTTTTTCCAGAACAAAATTGAGGTCCCATGTTGGTGTAGGTGCTCTCCTGGGGGGCCTAATGTTTTTTGCCCCTCTGAGGAACTGCCTTAGAAGTGGATGTGAAAATAAGGGTGGATCCATGTTGTAGTGGGCTGAAATAGCTTATGCATGGATTTTAATGGAAGAAAAAGAAAGTCCTTTGTGCAGCAGCTCAGTTAAATACTGTAGAATCTGAGGCATGTGAGGCTGAAGTGTATTTTGGCCTTTAGCTTGGTTCCAGGCACAAAACCTTTTCCATTTGTCCGAGTAGGCCTTTCTGGCGCTGGGCCTCCTAGCTTCCAGAACAACATCCATAACTGCTTGGGAAAGAGGAGCTGGCTGGATGCTTAGGTGATTTGCCATGCAGCCAGATTTAAGGTTTTGCGCTGGCTGTGTAGAATCTGATTGTTTTGCTGTGTGAGCAAATGGGCAATTTGTGGTAAAATCCAAGGTGGGCCCTGGGCCATATTCCTTAATAGTGGGTACCAGTGCTGGTGTGGCCAGTCTGGGGCTATGAGTATCAGTCGTGGTCTCTCCTTTCTGACTTTCAGAAGCACCTTTGGGAGGAGAGGCAATGGAGGGAAGGCATATACTGTCAGGTTTTTCCAACTGAATGAGAGTGCGTCCACTTTCCAAGCTTGGTGGTGAAGTGTCCTTGTACAAAATTTTGTTAGCTGATAGTTTTGAGGGCTGGCAAACAGGTCTATGTCTGGAAGGCCCCATTTTTGAGCTATCATTGCAAATACTTGTGGATCCAGTTTCCACTCGTGGGGATCCATGATGTTTCTGCTGAGGTAGTCTGCCAATGTGTTCTTTTTTCCTGGCAGGAATTGAGCTTGTAACTGAACTTGGTAAGCCAGTGCTGTGTTCCACAAGGTCATTGCTTGCCTGCATAGAGGGTAGGAGTGTGTACCCCCTTGTTTGTTTATCTACCACATTACTGTGGTGTTGTCCGTCCTTATTGTAAGTTGTCCTGGATGCAATAGGCTCTTGAAGGCTGTCAGACCATTCTGTACAGCCAGCATCTCTTTTTGATTGATGTGCAGATTCATTTGATCTGCAGTCCATATGCCTTGAACGCACTGTCCTGCCATGTGTGCCCCCCAGGCGTAGTCAGATGCATCTGTTGTCATAGTTTGCCTGGCTGGGGGCAAGGTGAAAGGCTGACCCTTGTTGAGGTGACATGCCTGTGACCACCATAGAAACTCCTGTTGTAGGCAGGGAATGAGAGATATCATTGTGTCCAAGCTGTGGCTGTGTTGAGACCATACGCTTTTTAGGTACCACTGTAATTACCTCATATGCAGCTTTGCAAATGGTATTAGTAGTATGCAAGATGCCATGAAGCCCAAGGCCTGCAGAATTTTTCTTGCAGGGAGTTGGGGCTTTGTTGCCATTGTTTTGAAATAGTGAGTCAGTTGTAGTTTGTCTGGCGTCAGATAAGCCATCTGGGCCGTTGTATTCAAGCTGGCACCCAGGAATGTCATTTTCTGAGGGTACTAGTTTTGATTTCTTTTCGTTTACTGTGTACCCCAGGCAACTTAGAAGATGTTTTACAAAAGCCAAACGTTGTAAGAGGATGTCCTTGCTTTAAGCTTGGATGAGACAGACAGTCGTCCAGGTATGGGTATATTTGAATTCCTCTTTGTCTGCAGTATGCAATTACTGGTGCCAGGCATTTTGTGAAGACCCTGTGCGCAGTGGATAAGCCAAAGGGCAGTGCAGAGAATTGGTAATGGGTTGAACCTGCAATGAAACTGAGGTATCTTCTGCAACTTTGTCTGATAGAGACATGCAAGTATGCCTCCTTGAGGTCCAACGTTACTAGCCATGCTTTCTTGCCCAACATGGGAAGAAGCTGCTGTAGTGTTAGCATCTTGAATTTGGGTACTTGTAAGAAAGTGTTTAAAATTGAAAGGTCCAGAATTGGTCTCCAGGCATTGTCCTTTCTGGGAACTAGAAAGAGTCTTGAGTAAAATCCTTGGCCTTGCTCCCGTGTAGGTACCAGTTGAATGGCTCATGTCCATGAGAGCTGTAATTTGTTTTTGAGCCTCTGCCCATTGATTTTGTGGCAGGTTTGGCATTCCTCTTTTCATTGGCAAGGTGTGGAAATGGAATCTGTATCCTCGTGTAATTATGTCTAGGACCCATTTGTCCTTTGTGACAATGTGCCAGTTGTCTGAAAAAAGTGCGAGTTTTCCTCCCAAGGGAGCTGCCAAGAGAGTGTTGCTTGGCCAGATGAGGTGTAAGTCATTGAGTTTGCCTTCTAGTAGTTTGGGGCCTGTCTTCTCCTCCCTTCTGTGTTGCAGTGCCCCATTGTCGAGGCTTGTATTGGGCTTGTGGTTGTCCTCTGCCTCTTGGACGTCTGTATTTACCCCTCTGTGGTCTGTCAGTAGCTGGAAAGGACCAATTTTTTGTTGGCCAATTTCTGCTGAAGCGAGGGGGCTGTACCTGTAGAAAATCTTTGACTGCCTGCATAGATTTTGCCTTATCCTCCATTTTCTTTAAGACTTCTTCTGCTTTAACTCCAAATAGAACACCCTGCTGTAAGGGAGCATCTAGAAGCTTTGCTTTAACATGACCAGGCAGAGTTTTTCCTTTAACCAAGCATGCCTACGTATAACGGACCCAGTGACAGCTGCTCTGCAGGAAGCCTCTAAAGAATCAAACCCACATTGTAAAGTACGTTTGCCCACCTGTTCAGTTGCATGCAACAGATCCTGCATTTCTTTCAATTCAGACTGTTGAGGGAGTGTGCTCATTTTTTGACTTAACTGAGACATTAGAAATTGCTGATATTTTAGTATGTGAAATTGGCAATTTAGTGCTCTCATAGCTAGAGTGGCTGAGGTGTAAACCTTTTTTCCCCCACCTGTCTAGTGCTCTGGAGTCCCTTTCAGAGGGTACAGGATTTTTTGCCATAGAAGCCTTAGCCCCTTTAGGACCCTGGGAGATGGTCTCTGGATCAGCAATAGGGCTTTTATAAAGGAATTTGTGTGAGTCAGGCACTCTATAGTTTGTCTGGTTTTGCTGGAGCAGGAGGCAGAGAATCTGGGTTCAAACTAGATTCTAAGTAAACATCATCCACAATGTCAAACTGGGGGGATGGCAAGTGGTCTGTGCTGGGGGGAGTAAAAGAAACTGAGCCTTTTCTTTGAGTCAGAGTAGTCCTGACCTTCCCAGTGAAAATGTTCCCTCACAGTGTGTAAAGTTTCCCCAAAGGAGTAGTCTTCAGGAGGAGAAGCTGAGGGAATAGAATCCTCAGCATCAGAATCTTCATAAGGGGAAAAGGAGTAATCTTGGTCCTCAGAGGAGCCTGAGGAAATAGACACTTGATCAGAGGAGGCATAATCTTCCTCTTGTCTAGGCCTTTTGTCGGGTGGGGGTTGGGAACCCCTGATTAAAGAGACCAAATCTTCAGCCATTTTAAGCATCTGTTTCTTAGGCATGGGGCCTTGAACTGGAGACTGAAGTGCAGTCTTTTTTGGTTTAATAGGAGTCTTAAGCTTAGGATACGTTTTTATGGTGAGCGTAGTCGGTTTGAAGACGCCTTTAGAAACCGAAGGTGTTTCTGCAGCACCAACATCTCTTTCTGGAGTGTCATCGGTAGGGTCTAAACAAAATGGCTGCGTCGGCCTAGCACTCTCCGCCAAAGGCTCCGAAGCGGTCTCGGGTTCCAAATCTGCAGTAGTCAGGGTCTGCGTCAGAGCCTCACTGAAGACCGGTGAACCGGAGACCTGTCCAGCCGAGGCCTCGGAGTCTGGCTTGGGTCTAGGCTGCCTTTCCTTATCCTTGCTTTTTTTGTGCACGCCGGTAGTCTGTTGCTTCGACAGCATTGTGTAGTTAAATTTTCTACCGAAGTAGTGTTGTGCAAAATCAAAGCATCTTTTTATAGGACGCTTATTAAACCTGGCACAAAAACGACAACCAGTGACGTCGTGGTCTGGGCCTAAGCAAGGTATGCAGTAAGAATGAAAATCCTTATGAGGTATATGCTTCCCACAAGAAATACAATTGTTAACCTTTTCTGACATCGGTCTGAGGCAAGAAAAGTTTCCCCAACAGGGTACTTGGCTTTATTGAAGACTTCGGATCTGAAATTCGCTTTGAAAATCTCAGGAGTCGGCCGACCGGCACTTGCGAACTGCTTCTGCTTCGGGCACCGCGCGGCAAGAAAGACTGAAGAAAATGGCATCGGATGCATTACATATACCCCTGGCGCACTGACGTCAGGGAAGAAGAGACAGCAACCGACGCCGGACCAAGACTTTGGAATTCCGGACGACTGCGGGACCGCCTGACGACAGGATAACCCAAGTGCGATGACTGCAACAGGGTAACACGATCATCATCCAGGTTTGCAACCGCGAATACACTAACATCAACATTTATGGTAAGAGTACACAACTGTACTATGTTCTTCGTGTTTCACTGTTGTAGTCATCACATCTGGGCAGATTCCCAAAGCTAAGGATGGGAGGAGGAAATCAGATAGCATTAGGACCAGCTATAAGGCCCTGCAAGACTGCAGTGGCAAAGCCAGTTCTGGATTTAGAAAAAAAACTAGCAAGTGGTAATGTTTGGTGAAGGTATGTACAGAACTCCAGGCAACAGCTTCTAGGATGTCCCTGGTAGGGATACCCCTGAGGTAGATGCAGCCCTTGGTTAAACGTGGTCTTATCCCCCGTGGGGTAGGTTTTCCATGGTGCTTATAGTAGAAATGCATGCAATGGCCTATCCACTTAGAAATGGCCTTCCCCTCTGCCACTGCAGCAAATGCAACCGGCAGCTGTTCAGATTTCCTGAGAGGCTTGGACGTGCAGACAAAGTACAGTTTTGTACCTACCATAAATGTAGATGTCCGAACTGGATAGCATCTGCAGTCATAACAGCTGGGTTGTCCTGTCGTCAGGCAGCCCGTCAGTCGGCCGGATTCCAAAGTCCGGGTCCGGCTTCGGCTGATGTCGCTCTTCATCCGACGTCATCTCTGTTGGACTTCGGGTATAAAGGCATCAGCCGACGCCATCTTCCTCAGTGTTTCTTGCCCCAGATGCCAGAAGCCCTCCTGAAGGCTAAAAATTTTGGATAGATGCCAATGTTTCCAAAAGGATAGAGGTAACCACAAAAATAAGCATGTATGTACATATATACAAACAAATACACCATAAAAGACTCCCCCCCATCAGCTAGCTATTAGGAGGGTAAACACCCTAGGAGTACCTCAGAGGGAAGGAGGGAGGGTAATCCTGACTGCAGATGCTATCCAGTTCGGACATCTACATTTATGGTAGGTACAAAACTGTACTATGTCCTTCATGGATGCATCTGCAGTCATAACAGCTGGGTAGAATACCATAGCCAACTAGGGGGAGGAGGATAAAGATAGATTATGGTGTGTTTAGGATCCCTTGCAGTACAGCAGTGGCAAACCCTGCTCGGGATCTGGAATATAGAGGCAAATTGTAATGCTTGGCAAATGTATGCACGGAGGTCCAAGTAGCCGCCTCAATAATGTCTTTGGTAGCCACTCCTCGTAAGAAGGCTGTGGTAGTGGCTGTTGCCCTTGTAGAATGAGGTCTTATGTTCTGTGGAATTGGTTTTCCATGGAAGGAGTAACAGAATCGTATGCAATTTCCTATCCATTTGGAGATTGTCTGTTTGGAAATAGCTTTTCCTCTCTTCCTGTTGCATAGGCCACAAAAAGTTGGTCAGTCTTTCTGCTGCTTTTGGTTCTGTCCAAGTAGTAGCGTAGCTGTCTATGTACATCCAAGGTATGCAGTATTCTTTCCCTCTGTTTTGTGGGTTGGGAAAGAAGGTAGGTAGGTGGATTGCCTGGTTTAAAGACACTCTGGATACCACCTTAGGCATAAATGTTGGATTAGTCCTCATGGATACTCTATCTTGGTGGAAGATTAGGAAGGGTTGCACTGCCATTAGGGCCTGTAGTTCTGAAACCCTCCTTGCTGAGGTAATTGCCAGTAGGAAAGCAGTTTTCCATGACAGGTGTTGTAAGTCTGCTGTTGCTGCTGGCTCAAAGGGTGATAGTGTCAACTTTTCTAGTACGAAGTTTAAGTCCCAAGCTGGTAATGGTGGTTTTCTTGGAGGTTTTACATTCTTGATTCCTCTGAGAAATTGTCTGAGCAGAGGGTGTGAAAAAACAGGTGGATCAAAGCTGTATTCTGCTGAAATAGCTGATGCATGTATCTTGATGGAGGAGTAGGACAGGCCTGAATGGAGAAGTTCAGCTAGATACTCCAGGATGTTAGGTATATCTATGTTTGACACATCTTTTCCTCTTTCAGAACTCCAACTGGCAAACCTTTTCCATTTTCCAGCGTAGTTTCTTCTTGTTGAAGGTCTGCGTGCTTCAAGAATAATGTCTTTAACTCTTTGGGAAAGTTCCTGATTAGCTGCTGCTATGTGATGTTCCATGCAGTCAGTTGTAAGGTTTTCAGGTTTGGATGTATGGTGCTGTAGTTGTTCTGAGTTAGCATCAAAGGCATCAGGGGTATTGGCCACATATTGTTCGAGACAAGCTCCTTAGTAGTGGATACCAGTGTTGTCTTGGCCAGTTTGGAACTATCAGGATTATCCTTGGATGTTCTTCCTTGATTTTTAGGAGTACTTTGTGTATCAAGGGGAGAGGTGGGAATGCATAAACTGTTAGGCCCTTCCAGCTGAAGGAGAGCGAATCCACTTTCCATGCTAGTGGGTGGAATGTCCTTGTGCAGAATTTTTGAGTTGGTGATTGTGAGGAGATGCAAATAGATCTATCTGAGGCATTCCCCACTTCTTTGTAATGGTCCTGAAGATGTCCGGGTGCAGGTGCCATTCGTGAGCATCTGATGTGGTCCTGCTTAAAATGTCCGCTAGAGTATTTTCTTTTCCTGGTACAAATCTTGCTTGCAGCTGGATGTTGTAGCTGAGTGCCAGGGTCCACAGTTCCAAAGTCATTCTGCATAGGGGGTATGAATGAGTGCCTCCCTGTTTGTTGATGTACCACATGACTGTGGTGTTGTCTGTCCTTATCAACAGCTGGCCCTCTTTGAGAAATGGTCTGAACTTTTGGATAGCCAGTTTTACAGCCAGCATTTCTTTTAGGTTGATGTGCAGGTGAAGTTGATCCTGAGTCCACAATCCTTGCACGCATTTGTCCAGCATGTGGGCCCCCCATCCTAGGTCTGAAGCATCTGTTGTAATGCTCTGGCTTGCTTGACATCTGTGAAAGGGAAGGCCTGGGTTGGACCGGCATGCCTGGGCCCACCATAGGAACTCCTGTTTTAAGCATGGAATTAGTGGGATTTCTGTTTCGAGGCTGTGTCTGTGTTGGGACCATAAATTCCGTAGGTACCACTGTAGTTTTCTCATATGTAGCCTGGCAAATGGAACCAAAATTATGCATGATGCCATGAAGCCCAAGGCCTGCAGAACTTTTCTTGCTGTTAATTTGTTCAGCTTTGTTAGCGACAAGAAGTAAAGAGGGAGTTCTTTTTGTTTTCTGTAGTTAGGAATGCCATCTGTCTGACTGTGTCCAATTCCGCTCCCAAGAATGTCCTTGTTTGGGATGGTATCAGTCTTGACTTTTGTAGATTGACTGTGTATCCCAATGCTTGTAGCAAGTAAATGACCCTTTGCAAATCTGTTGTCAACTTGCTTTTGTTGTCCCCTTGTAGCAGGCAGTCGTCCAGGTATGGGTAAATATGAATTCCCTGCAGTCTGCAGTATGCGATTACTGATGCCAGGCATTTTGTGAATACTCTGGGCAGTAGATAAGCCAAAAGGCAATGCTGAGAATTGATAGTGCTCTGATCCTGCAAGAAATCTGAGGTATCTTCTGCAGATTGGTCGAATAGGGACGTGCAGGTATGCCTCCTTGAGATCTAGAGTTACCAGCCAACACTCCTTGCCCAGCATGGGAAGAAGTTGCTGTAGGGTCAGCATTTTGAATTTTGGGACAATGATGTACGTATTCAAGGTGGACAGGTCGAGAATTGGTCTCCAACTTTTTTCCTTTCTTGGAACTAGGAACAGTCTGGAGTAGAACCCCTTTCCTTTCTCTGCTGCAGGCACTTTTCCACAGCTCTCATGTTTGCTAACTCCATTATCTGTTGTAAAGCTTCTGTTTTTGATTTGGAGGTAGATTTGGCATTCCTCTTTTGACTGGTATAGTGTGGAAGTGGAATCGGTAACCTTGATGTATAATTTGCAGAATCCACTTGTCTTTTGTTATGTGGTGCCAGTTCTTTGCAAATAAAGTTAACCTTCCGCCTAGTGGAGCTGCTATTTGCTCCCTGGTAGGCGGTTTTAGGAGTAAGTCACTGTGGCTGTGTTGAAGTAGTGGCAGTGGCTGTGTCTGTGCCTCTGTTGTTACCTTGCCACTGTCGACCTCTGTAGGCACTTCCTCTGGTTTGGTTTCTGCCTCTGGAACGTCTATTCCTGCCCCTTTGAAATCTTGTGGAGTCAGGAAAGGACCAATTCTTGGCAGGCCAGTTCCTGCTAAACCTTGGGGGTTGAACCTGCAGGAAATCTTTAACAGTTTGAACTGATTTTGCCTTTTCTTCCATTTTCTTCATAACCTGCTGGGCAGGTGCACCAAACAAACTTGTCTTATCCATAGGAGCATCTAACAATTTAGCTTTAACATGATCTGGTAGAGCTTGCTCCTTTAGCCATGAATGCCTTCTTATCACTGTGCCAGTCATGGCTGATCTAAATGAAGCCTCCAGTGCATCATAGCCACATTTTAAGGAATGGTTACTAACCTGTTGTATGTTATTTACCATTTCTAATACATATTTCTTGTCAAGAGCTTCATCAGTGGTTAATTTTTAGTTAACTGATCAAGCATAAACTCTTGGTATTGTATCATGTGAAACTGGCAGTTTAAAGCTCTAGCTGAGAGAGTAGCTGAAGTGTATACTTTTTACCCCATCTGTCTAATGACCTTGCTTCCCTTTCAGAAGGAGTAGGGTTTTAGCTATGGTCATGGCAACTGCCTTGGGACCCTGGGATATAGTTTCTGGGTCTGCAAGGGGGCCTTGTAAAGGTGGTGATGAGTGTCAGGCACCCTGTAAAATCTGTCTGGTTTGGCAGGGGCTGGGGGTAATGAGTCTGGAGCAGAGCAGACATCATTAAAAGCGTCATCTACCACAGAAAGAACAGGAGGTATAGCTAAGGGCCTGTGCTGTGGAAGGTGCAGAAAGGTTCTAAGTCTTTTTCGGGAATCTGAGAATTCTTGTTGCTGCCATTGGAACTGCTCTCGCATGGCATGCAAGGTTTCCCCAAAGGAGAATTCTTCAGGAGGGGAAGCAGCTGGAATGGATTCTTCAGCATCAGAATCCTCAAAATTAGAAAAAGGAGCCTCTGGCTGGTCAGTAATGTCTGATTCATCTGCAGAATCAGAGGACACTGGCTCAGGGGGCTCTGCCCTAGGTCTCTTATCTGGGGGCTGAGAGGCCCTGTCTGGGTGAGGTTGAGATCCTCTAATTAAAGAAATCAAATCTTCTGCCAAGGTGAGCATTTGAGAACTGGAAGTGGGCCTGGTTGAGGGTGGTTTAACAGGCACTGATTTGGTAGACTTGGCTGCTTTAGCCCTGGCGAAGGCCTTAATGGACATGGCAGCTGGAGGCCTAGCAGCACCACGTGCTGGGGTAGAGACATCCAGGGAATGGTGTCTGATAAGTCAGTGGGTAAAGTTTCAGAGGCCGATTCAATATTTGTAGCAGGGGCCTCAAGTGTAGAGATATATTCGCTGTACCTATATCAGTTTTCTCGGTTTCGGCGAAACCGAGACACTCATGGTTTGCTTAAGCGTCGCTTCAGCCGAAACCACGGACCGCGAGTGTCGGTCTTTTTCTTTGCGTTTTTTTGGCAGAAAGTGTAGTCGGAGGTTCCGACGACATAATGTAAGCAAAGTCAGAACCGAAAAACTGTTCTGCAAACTCCGACCGCCTAAGCGTTGCCGGTTGAAGGAAGCACAGGCGAACAGGCTGCTACGTCGTGGGCTGGGCCTAAACAAGGCAGACAGTAAGAATGGAAATCTTTATGAGGTATTTGTTTCCCACAGGTTAAACAATTATTAACTTTTTCTGACATCGGCTGAGGCAAGAAAGAGTCCCCAACGGGGTACTTAGCTTTAGAAGTCTTCGAAGTAGTATTCGGTAGAAAAAATCTCTGGATCCGACCGACCGGCACTTGCGAACAGCTTCTGCTTGGTAGCGGCAAGAAAGACTGAGGAAGATGGCGTCGGCTGATGCCTTTATACCCGAAGTCCAACAGAGATGACGTCGGATGAAGAGCGACATCAGCCGAAGCCGGACCCGGACTTTGGAATCCGGCCGACTGACGGGCTGCCTGACGACAGGACAACCCAGCTGTTATGACTGCAGATGCATCCATGAAGGACATCTCAGAAATCCTTCTAAGCTGAAGTGATTGCTAGAAGGAAAGCTGTTTTCCAAGAAAGAAATTTTAAGTCTGCATTAGCAGCTGGCTTGAAAGGAAGTAGAGTGAGTTTCTCCAATACACGTTTTTGGCCCCTCTGAGTTACTGCTTGAGCAGAGGATGAGAGAAGTGGGGAGGTTCTATGTTATACTGAGCTGAAATGGCTGAGGCATGGATTTTAATGGAGGAAAAAGACAGGCCCATATGAAGCATCTCAGTTAAGATTTGTAAAATCGGAGGTAAATTGGGCGCTGCTGTGCTCATTCCTTGACATTGATTCCAAGCGCAGAATCTTTTCCATTTGTCAGCATAAGATTTTCTACTACTAGGTCTTCTCGCCTCCAAGATTATCCATCACAGTCTTGCTGAGGGATCCTAAGGGTGAATTTAAGTGATTAGCCAAGCTGCAAGTTTCAATGTTGGGAGCGGAGGGTGCAGAATCTGGTTCTCCTGCTGAGACAGTAAGGTAGGTGTCCGAGGCAGGTGCCATGGTGATATTTGTGACACACTGCGCAGTAGTGGGTACCAGTGTTGGCGTAGCCAGTCTGAAGCAATGAAAATCATTCTAGGTTTGTCCTGTTGGACTTTTAACAGAACTTTGCAAAGTAGAAGCAGAGGTGGAAAGGCGTAGACCGATTGGTTTTTCCAGCTGAAGGACAGAGCATCCACTTTCCAGGCTTTTTTGTGGGGAATCCTTGTGCAAAATTTGTCCAACTGGTAGTTCCGAGGGGAGGCAAATAGATTCATGTCTGGGCTCCCCCATTTTCTTGCCAACATGTTGAAAATCCGTGGTTCCAGTCTCCACTCGTGTGGGTCCATGAGATTTCTGCTTAGCCAGTCTGCCAGTGTATTTAATTTTCCTGGCCGGAATTGAGCTTGTAGGTGCACTTGTAGCTCAAGGCCATGTTCCACAATGCCATGGCTAGTCTGCAGAGGGGGTAGGAATGTGTAAGCCCCTGCTTATCTACCACATAACCAAAGTGTTGTCCGTCTACCATTAGTTGTCCTGGAAGAATGTAGTCCATTAAGGCTGTCAGAACATTCTGTACAGCTAACATTTGAGTGATATGTAGGTGCATTTGATTTTGGTTACATTTGCCCTGAATGCACTTCCCTGCCAGGTGAGCCCCCCATGCATAGTCTGATGCGTCTGTAAGGGTTTGGGTGGCAGGGGGTAGCGTGAATGGCAGTCCCTTGTTTTGGTGGCAGGCCTCTGCCCACCATATGAACTCCAGGTGTAGGCAAGGTATGATAGGAATCATTGTTTCCAGGCTGTGACAATGTTGACTCCACAAACTTTTTAAGTACCACTGAAGTTTCCTCATATGCAGTCTTGTATATGGAATTAGGAGAATGCAGGAGGCCATGAACCCCAAGGCTTGCAGAATTTGTCTTGCAGATAGCAGGGTTTTTGTGGCCACTTGTTTGAAGTTAAATGAATCTGCTTCACTGGCGAGAGGAAAGCCATCTGGGCAGCTGTATTCAAGCTTGCACCCAGGAATGTAATCTGTTGAGAGGGTACCAGTTGTGATTTATTTTCGTTTATGGTGTACCCTAGACAAGTTAGAACCCTTTTTACAAACGCCAAATGATTTAGAAGTATGGCCTGGTTTTCTGCCTGAATTAGACAATCCTCCAGGTATGGATATATTTGGATATTTCTTTGCCTGCAAAATGCAATTACTGGAGCCAGGCACTTTGTGAATACCCTGGGCGCAGTAGACAAGCCAAAGGGCAGTGCAGAGAGCTGATGATGCAAGTAGCCTGCATTGAAGCGTAGGTATCTTCTGCAAGATTCCCTGATTGGGATATGCAGGTAAGCTTCTTTTAAATCTAGAGCTGCCAACCAGGCATCTTTGCCTAGCCTAGGAAGTAACTGGTGAAGAGTCAGCATCTTGAATTTTGGAATGTCCAGAAAGGTGCTTAGAGTAGACAGGTCCAGAATTGGACGCCATGATTTGTCTTTTCTGGGTACCAGGAATAGCCTAGAATAGAAACCTTGTCCCTTTTCCTCTTCTGGTACGGGTTGAATAGCCCCCATGTTTAAGAAGGAAAGTACTTGTTTCTGAGCCTCTGCCCACTGATTTGGGGGCAGGTCTAGCCATCCATTTGGTGTTTGCAATGTGTGGAAATGAAATCTGTATCCCTGGGACACTATTTAAAACCCATTTGTCCTGGGTTACGAATTTCCAGTTTTTTGCATTAAAAGCAATCTTTCCTTTAAAATTACCAAGCACTTACCTTTCAGCCGCCCCTTTGGGAGGAAAGTCATTGAGACCGTTTACCATGGGGGATGTCTTATTTCCAGCTTTGGAAGTGTAGGCCCCCCATTGCTTAGGTCTGAGAGTCCCCCTGGGACTGAAACCTGGTGCTTTTGGTGCGTCTGGATTTGGCTTGAGGGGATCTGGAAGGAACTGGAAAGGACCAATTCTTGCTAGGCCAGTGCCTACTAAATCTTGGAGGTTGCACTTGTAAGAAATCTTTTACAGTTTGCGTAGATTTAGCTTTATCTTCCATCTTTTTGAAAACTTCTTCAGCATTATTGCCAAACAGGCGGCCCTGATTTAAAGGAGCATCCAACAATTTTGCTTTAACATGATCAGGCAGAGATTGCTCCTTAAGCCAAGCATGCCTTGTAAGCACAGAGCCAGTAGCAGCAGCCCTGCCAAGAGGCCTCTAAAGAATCAAAACCACATTGCAACATATGTTTTCCAACTTGTTCAGCAGAATGCAATAAATCCTGTAACTCTTTAAATTTTCCACACAGTCAGAAATCAACATTTTCTGTTTAAGCAGCCCAATAACATGCTGTTGATATTTTAACATATGAAATTGGCAGTTTAAAGGTTTGACAGCCAAAGTTGCAGAAGTATAAACCTTTTTACCCAATCTATCCAGCGCCCTGGAGTCTCTATCAGAAGGGGTAGGATTTTTAGCAGTAGAAGCCTTAATGCCCTTAGGCCCTTGGGAAATGGTTTCAGGATCTGCAACAGGATTTTTGAAAAGGAACGTGTGGGACTCCGGAACCCTGCAGTATCTGTCAGGTTTACAAGGAGCTAGAGGCAGGGAATCAGGGGCCATACTGGATTCCGAAAGCACATCAACAATGTCTAGTACAGGAGGTATAGCCAAAGGTCTATGCTGAGGTAAAAGAAGAAAAGCTGAGGTAAAAGAAACCCCCCCCAAGTCTTTTTTTTAATCAGAGAATTCCTGACTTTCCCAGTGGAAATGCTCCAAATATTCCCGTAACGTACGTAAAGTTTCAACAAAATGAGAAATCCTCAGGGAGGGAAGCAGAGGGAACGGAATCCTCTGCATCAGAATACTCATAAGTATGTACAAATCCAAGTCATTAGAAGAGTCAGAAGAAACAGAATCCTGATCAGAAGATTCATAGTCAAGCTCAGGCCTAGGCCTCTTAGAAGGGGGGGGGGTTAACTGCCCCTGATTAGAGTAATTAGATCTTCAGCCAGTTTGATCATTTTTTTAGGCATAGAGGCCTGAACATGTGACCTGAGCTTTGTTTTTTTTTTTCGGCAGAGATAGAGATTTAGGCCTTAGTATTGAAGGTGGAGTTGGTTTGATATGAAAGTCTGCAGGCCTGAATATACCCTCAGAAACCAGTGCCTGCACAGCGGCTCCAGACCCATCCAAAGTAGAGACATCCGCAAGTTCCATAGATGAAGTATTTCACGGCATACCGGACTCCGAATGGGTCTCAGTAGAGGCCTGCAAGTCAGAAGTAGAAGGTATCAGGGGCTGTGAAAGTGCTTCACTGAGTACTGGCGACTGGCTTAGGAGAAGCGTAGTCATCAGTTTTGGACCTCAACGGCCTGTCTATCTTTGTGTTTTTTCGAAATTTCGGTAGTTGGGTGGCTAATGGATGTCATTTCATTTCTGGATAAACAGAAAACCGAAATATTTAGAGGCAAAAATGTACCAACGGATAGTGTGCTGATTAAATAAAGCACAAAACGGACAGCAAGGTATGTCGTGATCAGGGCCTAGGCAAGGAATACAGTACAAATGAAAATCTTTGAGGTATTTGCTTTCCACAAGTAATGCAATTATTAACTTTTACGGACATCGGTAAGGAGAAAGAAAAAGTTTCCCCAACGGCGTACTTAGCTTTAAGTTAAAGACTTCGGTTCTGAAACTCTAAAACGAAAATTTCAGGAGTCGACCAACCGGCACTTGCAAACTGCTTCTGTTTCGGGCACCACACGGCAAGAAAGACTAAGGTAATGACGTCGGCTGCATATTTTATACCCCTAACAACCTGACATAATGGAAGAAGGGACAGCAACCGACGCAGGACCCAAGACTTTGTTAATCAGGCTGACTGAGGGCAACCTGCCAGCAGATTACCCAAATGTAATGACTGCAACAGTGAAACACGAAGAACATCTGCTTCAGCAGTGGATGAGAGAAAGTACAGTTGTGTAACTTCCATAAATGTAGATGTTAGAGTGTATTCACTGTTGCAGTAATTACACTTGGGTTATCCTGCTGGCAGGCTACCCGCAGTCGGTCTGAATTCCAAAGTCTTGGTCCGGCGTCGGTTGCTGTCGCCTCTTCCCTGACGTCAGTGCACCAGGAGTATAAAAGATGCAGCAGACGCCATTTTCTTCAGTTTTTCTTGCCCCAGATTTCAGGTGCCCCCAAAAGGGTAGGCTGTAAAAATTATGATCATAAAAAAAGCATGCACATAACCTTCATCTATAAGCAAATACACCACATAGGTTCTATAGAACAGATAGGTACGGATAAGTCCCAGCAAAGAAAATGGGGGATGGTGGGAAGGTAACCTGGACTGCAACAGTGAATATACTCTACCATCTACATTTATGGTAGGTACACAACTGTAATATATCCGTGTTTCACTGTTGCAGTCATTACACTTGGGTTGAATCCAAAAGCTGAGGTTGTGCGACTGGGCCTAAATAGAGTTCGGAGTGGCTATGAGACCCTGCAGAACTGCAGTGGCAAAGCCTGCTCTGGATTTAAAGTAGAGAGGTAAATGGTAGTGCTTTGTAAGTGTGCACTGAAGTCCATGTTGCAGCCTCCAAAATATCCTTGGTTGGTACTCCTCTGAGGAAGGCTGCTGAAGTGGCTGTTGCTCTGGTAGAATGTGGCCTAATGCCCTTGGGCACCGATTTGCCATGTTGTGAATAGCAGAAATGAATGCAGTGGCCTATCCATTTTGAAATAGTCTGTTTTGAAATGGCTTTTCCTTGGGAACCTGTAGCATATGCTAAGAGTTGCTCAGTCTTTCTGAAAGCTTTAGTCTTGTCCAAGTAAAAGCGTAGCTGTCTGTGTATGTCCAAAGTATGCAGAAGTCTCTCCCCCTTATTCTGTAGGTTTGGATAAAAGGTAGGCAAATGTAAGGTTTGGTTAAGAGCCACGCTGGACACTACCTTAGGCATAAATGTCGGGTTTGTCCTTGGAGAAACCCTGTCCTGATGGAAAATAAAAGGTTCCACAGCCATTAGTGCCTGTAACTCAGACTCTTCTTGCTGAAGTTATTGCTAGAAGAGCGGTTTTCCATGACAAGTATTTTATCTCTGCTGTATTGCCAGGCTCAAAAGGAGGCAGTGTGAGTTTTTCAAAGACAAAATTGAGGTCACATGTAAGTATTGGAACTCTCCTTGGAGGTCTTATGTTTTTGGCCCCTCTGAGAAACTTGTCTTAGCGGTGGATGAGAAAAAAATAGGTGGGTCTGTATTGTAGCGAGCTGAAATGGCAGAGGCATGGATCTTAACTGATGAGAAGGACAGGCCTTTGTCCAGCATCTCAGTTATTGCAAAATCTGAGGAATATTTGGATCAAGCGAGTCAATCCCCTGCGCTTGGTTCCAAGCACAGAATCTCTTCCATTTTTCTGCATAAGATTTTCTGGTGCTGGGCCTTCTGGCCTCCAAAATAACATCCATAACTGCTTTAGAGAGAGGTGTGTTCTGAATGATTACATTACCCACCATGCAGCCAGATTTAGGGTTCTGAGTTGGCTGTGCAGGATCTGATTGTTCTGTTGGGTCAGCAAATGAGGTATTAGAGGCAATGTCCAGGCTGGGCCTTGAGACAAGCTCTTGACAATTGGGTACCAGTGCTGGCGTGGCCAGTCTGGGGCAATCAGTATAAGTTTTGGCTTCTCTTGTCTGACCTTTAGGAGTACCTTGGAGAGTAGAGGCAGAGGAGGGGAAGGCATATACTCTAAGGGCTTTCCAGCTGAATGAAAGGGCATCCACTTCCCACGCTTGCTTGTGATAAGTCCGAGTGCAGAATCTCTGTAGCTGGCAGTTGTGGGGGGAGGCGAATAGATCTATGTCTGGGCATCCCCATTTTCCTGTTATGTTGAAGATTTGTGGATCCAGTTTCCACTCGTGAGGATCCATGAAGTTTCTGCTTAGTTCGTCTGCCAAAGTGTTTGTCTTTCCTGGCAGGAATTGTGCTTGCAGATGTACTTAAGTCAATGCTGTGTTCCACAAAGTCAAGGCTTGCCTGCAGAGGGGGTAGGAATGTGTGCCCCCTTGCTTATGTACCACGACTGTAGTACTGTCAGTCTATCAGTGGTTGTCCTGGATGAAGTAAGTCCTTGAAGGCTGTCAGGGCATTTTGTACAGCTAGCATCTCTTTCATTGATATGAAGATGCATTTTGGTTTGTAGGCCATGTGCCCAGAATACATTTTCCTGCCATGTGCACCCCCCAGGCATAATCTAATGCATCTGTTGTTAGTGTCTGCCTGGCAGTGGGTAAGGTGAATGGCTGTCCCTTGCTCTGGTGACAAGCCCGTGTCCACCACTGAAATTCCTGTTGCAGGCAGGGAATGAGAGTAATTACTGTTTCCAGGCTGTGGCAATGTTGAGTCCAAACACTTTAGATACCATTGTAGTTTCCTCATATGCAGTCTTGCATATGGAATTAGTAGAATGCAGGATGCCATGTAGCCCAGAGCCTGCAGAATTTTTCTTGCAGATAACTGGGTCTTTGTTGCCATGTCCTTGAAGTAACAAGTCAGATGCCTTTGTCTGGCGTGAGATAAGCCATCTGGGCAGCTGTATTTAAGCTTGCACCCAGGAATATTATCTCTTGAGAGGGTACTAGTTTTGATTTATTTTCGTTTACTGTGTACCCTAGACAAATCAGTAATCTTTTTACAAATGCCAGATGCTGTAGTGGAATATCTTTGTCCTTTGCTTGAATAAGGCAATCGTCCAAGTAGGGGTATATTTGAATTCCTCTGTCTGCAAAATGCAATTACTGGTGACAGGCATTTTGTGAAGACCCTGGGCGCAGTAGATAAGCCAAAGGGCAGTGCAGAGAATTGGTAGTGTAGTGAGCCAGCTATGAATCTGAGGCATCTTCTGCAAGATTGTCTGATTGGGACATGCAGGTATGCCTCTGAGGTCCAAAGTTACAAGCCAAGCCTTCTTGTCCAACATTGGCAGAAGCTGCTGTAGAGTCAACATTTTGAATTTTGGGACGTCCAGAAAAGTATTTAGAATAGACACGTCCAGAATTTGTCTCCAAGCTTTGTCCTTTCTTGGTACTAAGAAAATTATTGAGTAAAATCAGTGTCCCTGTTCTTGTTGTGGCACTGGCTGCATATCCCCCATGTCCATGAGAGATGAAACTTGTTTTTGTGCCTCTTGCCATTGATTGTGTGGCAGGTCTGGCATACCTTTTGCCTTTGGAAAGGTGTGAAAGTGGAACCTGTAGCCCTGAGAGAGACTATATTTAAGATAAAATGCATTTGTCCTGGGTGATCTTGTGCCAGTTTTCTGAAAAAAGTGCTAGCTTCCCCCCTAAGGGTGCTGCCAAAAAATAAGTGCTTGGCACTGGCAGAGGGAAGTCATTGGGACTGTTTTCTATAAGGCTGTGATTTGTCTTCTCCGCTTTTGGAGGTAGAAGCACCCCATTGTTTGGGCCTGTATGAGCCCTGGGGTTGTTGCCTGCCTCTAGGGCGTCTGAATCTGTCTCTTTGTGGTCTGTCTGACACTGGAAATGACCAATTCTTAGAGGGCCAGTTCCTGCTAAATCTGGGTGGCTGTACCTGTAAGAAATCCTTTACTGCCTGCATAGATTTTGCCTTATCCTCCATTTTCTTTAACACCTCCTCTGCCTTAACACCAAAGTATCATTCTGTAATGGAGCATCCAATAATTTTGCTTTAACAACATGATCAGGCAGATTCTGTTCCTTTAACCAAGCATGCCTTCTAATAACAGAACCTGTAACAGCGGCCCTGCACGAGGCCTCCAGTGAATCATAGCCACATTGCAAAGTATGCTTTCCCACTTGTTCAACTGCATGCAATAAATCCTGCAAATCTTTGTTCTCAGAACATTCAGAATTTGTCAACATATTTTGTTTTAACAAAGACATTAAGTATTGCTGATATTTGAGCATATGAAACTGACAATTTAAAGCACTTACAGCCAAGGTAGAAGAAGTGTAAACTTTTTTCCCTCATCTGTCCAAAGCCCTAGAATCTCTGTCTGAGGGGACAGCAGGGTTTTTGTAAAGAAATTTACGGGAGTCTGGGACCCTGTAGCATCTATCCGGCTTAAACCCTGTACTATCTGTCTGGCTTAACAGGGGCAGGAGGTAGAGAGTCTGGAGACAGGCCGGACTCTGAAAAACATTATCTACTATGTCTAAAAAAGGGGGAATTGCAAGAAGTCTGTGCTGAGGAAGTAAAGGAAAGTCTCTGTCTTTTCTTAGAATCGGAATAATCCTGGCTCTCCCAATAGAAATGCTCTGTCATGGTATGCAGGTTTTCCCCAAAAGAATAGTCCTCAGGAGGAGAAGCTGAAGGAATAGAATCTTCAGCATCAGAATCCTCATAGGGAGGAAACAGTTTTGTACCTACCATAAATGTAGATGTTCGAGTGCTAATACAGCTGCAGTCATAACAGATGGGTTCTCCTGCCGTCAAGCGGGTCCTCGGTCGGCCGAATTCCAAAGTCTAGGTCCGGCGTCGGTTGTCGTCGCCTCTTCCCTGACGTCAGAGCGACAGGGGTATAAAAGAACCAGCCAACGCCATTTTCTTCAGTTTTTCTTGCCCCAGATGTCAGGTGCCCCCAGAAGGAAGGCAATACATAAATTTACGTAATAATGCAATGCAATATAATCAAAAAACAGTAGTTGCAAGCAAATACACCATAAATGAATACCCCAATCAGGTTGTATGAGGAGGTGTTAGCCAATAGGCCTGTCCCAAGAGGGGAAGGAGGGAGGGAAACCTGGACTGCAGCTGTATTAGCACTCGAACATCTACATTTATGGTAGGTACAAAACTGTACTATGTTCATCGTGCATACAGCTGCAGTCATAACAGATGGGTAGAATCCCAAAGCTAAAAAAGGGGTGGTAGGCACTACGTGGAACTAGGAGGAGCCAGGATGCCCTGCAAGACTGCAGTGGCAAAGCCTGCTCTAGTTTTGGAGTATAATGGAAGGTGGTAGTGCTTGGAGAAGGTATGCACAGAACTCCAAGTGGCTGCTTCCAAAATATCTTTGGTAGGAACTCCTCTGAGGAAAGCTGCAGAGGTAGCTGTGGCCCTTGTGGAGTGAGATCTGATGCCAGTAGGCACAGTTTTACCATGAAAAGAGTAACAAAAGCTTATGCAGTGGGCTATCCATTTTGAGATGGTCTGTTTGGAAATTGGCTTCCCTTGAGCTCCTATAGCATAGGACACAAAGAGTTGTTCTGATTTTCTGAAGGGCTTTGTTCTGTCCAAATAATAACACAGCTGTCTGTGGATGTCCAAGGAATGTAGTAGTCTCTCCCCTTTGTTTGGAGGATTAGAGTAAAAGGCAGGTAAGTGGATAGCCTGATTCAAAGCTACCCTGGATACCACCTTTGGCATAAAGGACGGATTGGTTCGTAAGGAAACTCTGTCCTGATGGAAAATGATGAAAGGCTGCACAGCCATGAGGGCTTGTAGTTCCGATACACTGCGAGCTGAGGTGATGGCCAGAAGGAAGGCTGTTTTCCAGGACAAGTATTGCAAATCTGTTGAGGCAGCTGGCTCAAAGGGAGGCAAGGTCAGCTTTTCTAGAATTAAATTGAGGTCCCGAGCAGGTATTGGTAGTTTCCTTGGGGGTTTTATATTCTTAGCCCCTCTGAGGAACTGTCTTAAGAGGGGGTGAGAGAATAAAGGAGGATCAGTGTTGTATTCTGCAGAAATGGCTGAGGCATGGATTTTGATGGAGGAGAATGAAAGTCCACTGCTTAGCAGCTCAGCTAGATACTGTAATATTTGAGGTAAATTCAGTATTCCAGGATTCTGGCCCTTTTTCTCATTCCAGACAAAACCGTTTCCATTTTGCGGAGTAAGCTTTTCTAGTAGACGGCCTTCTGGCCTCCAAAATGACATCCTGCACCTCCTTGGAGAGTAGGGTCTGTTGTGAAGTTAAGGAATTTTCCATGCGGCCAGATTGAGTGTTTTCAGCTGACTGTGAAGAGTTTTGAAGCTGTGCTGAGTCAGAAGAAGAGGCATTAGAGGTAGGGTCCATGGTGGGGAATGAGCCAGGCTCCTCAGGAGTGGGTACCAGTGCTGTCTTGGCCAGTCTGGAGCAATGAGAATCATCTTTGGTCTGTCTACTCTGGTTTTTAATAGAACTTTGGGCAGCAAAGGAAGAGGTGGAAAGGCATAAACTGTCATTGTTGTCCAACTGAAAAAGAGCGTCCACTCTCCAGGCCTATGGATGAAAAGTCCTTGAGCAGAACTTTGTCAATTGGTGATTTTTGTGGGAGGCAAAGAGATCTATGTCTGGCCTTCCCCATGCTTGAATTATCTATGTAAAAACTTGAGGATGCAACTTCCATTCGTGTGGATCTGTCATATTTCTGCTTAGGTTGTCTGCCAGCGTGTTTTCCTTGCCTGGCAAGTACTGTGCTTGAAGTTCGATTTGTAATTCCAGAGCCATGTTCCAAAGTGACATGGCCAGCCTGCATAGGGGGTATGAATGTGTTCCTCCCAGTTTGTTTATGTACCACATTACTGTGGTGTTGTCGGTCCTTATCAATAGTTGACCTGGATGCAGAAGGCCTTTGAAAGCTATAATAGCATTTATTACTGCTAGCATTTCCTTTTGATTGATGTGTAGGTGCTTTTCTTTTTGGGACCATTTGCCCTGAATGCACCGATCTGTCATGTGCACCCCCCCCAGGCGTAGTCCGAGGCGTCTGTTGTGATGACTTTATTTGCTTGAGGCTTGCAGAATGGGAGACCTGTGTTTCTTTGGCATGCTTGAGCCCACCACAGAAATTCCTTTTGAAGACATGGAATCAGTGGTATTATTGTTTCCAAACTGTGGCTGTGTTGAGACCATAGGTTTTTCAGGTACCACTGAAGTTTCCTCATATGCAGCTTTGCACATGGGATTAGTAGAATGCAAGATGCCATGAATCCCAGAGCCTGCAGGATTTTCCTTGCAGTCAGCCTGGTGAAATTTGCTACTTTTCTGAAGTATTATGTTAGTTGCCCCTGTTTCTCTGGCGTGAGGCCGGCCATCTGGGTGTTTGTGTCCAAGTTGGCAGCCAGGAAAATTATTTTTTGAGAGGGTATTAGCCTTGATTTCTTTTTGTTGACTGTGTATCCCAGAGAATTCAACAACATTATTACAAAAGTCAGAAGTTTCAGAAGTATGTGCTTGCTGTCCGCTTGGATCAGGCAGTCGTCCAAATATGAGTATATTTGTATCCCTTGAAGTCTGCAGTAGGCAATTACTGATGCCAGGCATTTCGTGAATACTCTGGGCGCAGTAGATAAGCCAAAGGGCAATGCAGAGAATTGATAATGGGTTGAACCTGCAAGAAATCTGAGGTATCTTCTGCAACCTTGTCTGACTGGGACATGCAGGTATGCCTCGTTGAGGTCCAATGTTACCAGCCAAAACTCCTTGCCCAGCATGGGAAGAAGCTGCTGTAATGTGAGCATCTTGAATTTTGGCACGAGTAAAAAAGTGTTTAGGATGGATAGGTCCAAAATAGGTCTCCAATCTTTTCCCTTCCTTGGTACCAGGAATAGTCTGGAATAAAAACCTTGACCTTGTTCTTGTGTAGGTACCTCTTGAATAGCTTTCATGTCCATGAGATCTGAAATTTGTCTTTGTGCCTCTGCCCTTTGATTGTGTGGCAGGTTTGGCATGTCTCTCCTTTTTGGAAGGGTGTGAAAATGGAATCTGTAGCCTCTGTTTATAATGTCCAGGATCCATTTGTCTTTTGTGACAATATGCCAATTTTTCAAAAATAATGCCAGTTTTCTGCCTAAAGGTGCTGCCATTTGAGCCTTGCTTGGCATGCAAAGGGGAAAGTCATTGGGTCTGCTTTCTGAATGGCTGTGAACTATCCTCACCACCTCTTTGTGTAGGAGCTTGCCATTGTCTGCCTCTAAACGATCCTTGAGATTGCTCTCTGCCCCTCGGGCGCCTGTATCTACCTCTTTGGGGTCTGTCCGTGGCTGGAAAGGACCAATTTTTGGAAGGCCAATTTCTACTGAAACGTGGAGGTTGCACCTGTAGGAAATCTTTCACTGTTTGCATTGATTTAGCCTTTTCCTCCATTTTCTTTAATACCTCCTCAGCTTTAACACCAAATACATTGTTTGTAGAGGGGCATCTAGTAATTTAGCTTTGACATGATCTGGTAAGGTTTGCTCCTTGAGCAAGGCATGTCTACGTATGACTGATCCTGTAACAGCAGCTCTACATGAGGCCTCTAGAGCATCAAAACCACATTGTAAGGTATGTTTACCCACTTGTTCTGCACTATGCATCAAATCTTGCAACTCCTTCAAGTCTGGTTGTTCAGGTTGTGACATTTTGCTTCTCAACTGTGATAACAGAAACTGTTGGCACTTTAACATATGGAACTGGCAGTTTAATGCCCTCATGGTTAAGGTGGCTGAGGTGTATACCTTTTTTCCCCACCTTTCTAAAGCTCTGGAATCTCTCTCTGAAGGTAATGGATTTTTAGCAGTGGAGGCCTTAATTCCCTTGGGGCCCTGTGAGATAGTTTCTGGGTAAGCCGCATGGCTTTTGTATAAGAATTGGTGTGAGTCAGGAACCCGGTAGTACCAGTCAGGCTTGACTGGGGCTGGAGGTAAAAAGTCTGGGTTAAGGCAGGCCTCCGAATACACATCATCTAGAATGTGTAAGACAGGAGGTATAGCCAGAGGCCTGTGCTGAGGGAGCAAGAGAAAATCCCTAAGCCTTTTCTTGGAGTCTGAGTACTCTTGGCCTTTCCAGTGGAAGTGTTCCCTCAAGGTATGCAAGGTTTCCCCAAAAGAGTAATCCTCAGGGGGGGGGGGGCAGAGGGAATGGACTCCTCTGCATCAGAATCTTCAAAAGGGGAGTATGAATGTTCCTGTTCATCAGAGTGCTCTGAAATAATGGAGGCCTGGTCTGAGGGGGATTCTTCCTCCACTCTGGTCCTTTTGTCCGCGGGGGTTGAGAACCCCTGATAAGAGTAATCAAATCCTCAGCCATTTTGAGCATCTGTTTTTTAGGCATGGGGCCTGGAGAAGGGCCCTGTGGAGCTTGTCTCTTAGAATGCATGGCTGCTTTAGACTTAGTGAAAGCCTTGATGGAAAAAGAAGAGGAAGGCCTGAAGACACCTTGAGAGGTGGCAGACCTGTCTAAACTGAGTTTCACCGCCTAGAGTGGCTTCGGTATCGGTAGTCGGGGTGTGGGCAGAGTAGCCTGCGACCTCGGGTACAGGAGACACCGCCAATGAAGTGTCATCGGTAGTCAGGGGCTGCGTAGGCACCTCACTGAGAACCGGACCACCTGTAGTAGGCTTTGGCATGGTGTCAGTAGAAGCCGCGGACCTCGTATATCGGTCCTTATCTTTGCGTCTTACTCAAAACTGGGGTCAGAGTACTCGACATAATGTAATTAAATTTTTTGCCAAAATAATGTTGGGCGAACTCCGCCCGACACTTAATGGTGCATCTGTTGAATGTAGCACAAAAACGACAGTCCGAGACGTCGTGGTCTGGGCCTAAACAAGGAATGCCGAGGGAATGAAAATCCTTATGCGGTATTTGCTTCCCATATGAAATACAATTATTAACTTTGTCTGACATCAGTCTGAGGCAAGAAAAGTTTCCCCAACTGGGTACTTGGCTTTCAAGAAGACTTCGGTTGCAAAATTTTCGTAATCTCAGGAGCTGTCCGACCGGCACTTGCGAACTGCTTCCGCTTCGGGCACCACGCGGCAAGAAAGACTGAAGAAAATTGCATCGGCTGGTTCTTTTATACCCCTGTCGCTCTGACGTCAGGGAAGAGGCGACGACAACCGACGCCGGACCTAGACTTTGGAATTCGGCCAACCAAGGACCCGCCTGACGGCAGGAGAACCATCTGTTATGACTGCAGCTGTATGCACAATGAACATCAGAATATCCATGATCAGAAGAGGAATCAGAGGAATCATTCAGTGTCTTGCCTAGGCCTCTTATCAGGAGGGTGATGGGAACCCCTGATCAAAGTAATTAGGTCTTCGGCCATTTTGAGCATCTGTTTCTTAGGCATAGAAGCCTGTCCTGGAGAATGCTGTACTGGTTTCCTTGTCTTTAAAACTGTTTTAGACTTTGTTTTGGATGCTGAAAAGTAGGCTTTATATAAAGCTGTGTCGGTCTGAAGACACCCTCAGAAGCTGATGCCTGCTCAGTGGCTCTGGACCCATCTGAGGGATTAATTTCCGAAGGGCCAACACCTTGAGTAGCCAGAAGCCTAGCTGTCTCCACGTGGGAGTCGGAGGCGGCCTGTGGCTCTGAGGTAGCGGGAGTCAGGGGCTGCGAAAGTGCCTCACTGAGCACCGGCGAACCGGCAACTGGCCTAGAAGAGGCTTCGTCATCTGTTTTGGACCTCGGATGCTTGTCCTTGTCTTTATCCTTTCGTTTTTTATGAATTCCGGTCATCAGTTGTTCCGACGGCATTATGCAGTTAAACCTTCTTCCAAAATAATGAAAAGCAAAATTGTACCGACGCTTAATAGTGCGCTGGTTAAATCTAGCACAAAACCGACAACTAGCAACGTCGTAGTCAGGGCCTAGGCAAGGAATACAGTAAGAGTGGAAATCCTTATGAGGTATTTGCTTCCCACAAGAAATACAATTAACTTTTTCTGATATCAGTCTGGCGCAAGAAAAAAATTTCCCCAATGGGGTACTTAGCTTTATTGAAGACTTCTGAGATTTTCGAAATCGAATTTCAGATCCAGTGTCTGCCGACCGGCACCTGCAAACTGCTTTTGCTTCGGGCACCGCGCGGCAAGAAAGACTGAAGAAAATGGCGTCTGCTGCATCTTTTATATCCCTGGAGCACTGACGTCAGGGAAGAGGCGATAGCAACAGACGCCGGACCAGGACTTTGGAATTCAGGCCGACTGCGGATAGCCTGCCAGCAGGATAACCCAAGTGTAATGACTGCAACAGTGAAACACGATGAACATGAGGGGTGGTTCTGTATTCTAATGAGGAGAAATGGCTGAGGCATGAATTTTGATGGAGGAAAAGGAAAGGTCCTTGTGAAGCATCTCCGTTAAGAACTGAAGAATTTGAGGTAAATTGGGCGTTGCTGTGTCCATCCCCAGAGTTAGGCTCCAGGAACAGAGTCTTTTCCATTTTTCAGCATAGGATTTTCTAGTACTAGGCCTCCTTGCCTCCAGAATGACATCCATCACTTGCTTACTGAGAGATGGTAATGAAGAGATCAGGTAATTAAGCCAGGCTGCCAGGTTCAGGGTTTGAAGCTGTGGGTGCAGAATCTGGCCCTCCTGCTGGGACAGCAGGGCAGGGGTTTGAGGCAGATGCCATGGTGCCAGCAGTAACACTGCGCAAGAGGGGGTATCAGTGTTGGTGTGGCCAGTCTGAAGCAATCAGTATTGTCCTTTGTTTGTCCTGTTTGATCTTTAGTAGTATCTTGAAGAGGAGAGGCAGAGGGGAAAAGGCATAAACTGATAGGTTTTTCCAGGTGAAGGACAGGGCATCCACTTTCCAAGCTTGTTTGTGGGGAGTCCTTGTGCAGAATTTGTTCAACTGGTAGTTCTGGGGGGAGGCAAACAGGTCTATCTCTGGGTCCCCCATTTGTTTCTCAACATTTGTTTCTCAACATGTTGAATACCTTTGGTTCCAGTTTCCACTCGTGTGGGTCCATGAGATTCCTGCTTAGTTCATCTGCCAGTGTATTTAGCTTTCCTGGCAGGAATTGAGCCTGTAGATGCACTTGGTAGCTCAAGGGAGTGTTCCACAGAACTATGGCTAGTCTGCAGAGAGGGTATGAGTGGGTTCCCCCTGCTTGTTTATGTACCACATAACAGTGGTGTTGTCAGTCTTTACCAATAATTGTCCTGGAAGAATGTGGTTCTTGAAGGCGGTCAGAGCATTCTGTACAGCTAATATTTCTTTTTGATTGATATGCAGGTGCATTTGACTTGGGTTCCATTTGCCCTGAATGCCCTTCCCTGCCAAGTGAGCCCCCCATGGATAGTCTGATGCGTCTGCAGTCAGGGTTTGGGAGGCAGGGGATTGATTGAAAGAGAGCCCCTTGTTGAGGTGGCAGGTCTCTGCCCACCAAAGGAACTGTCTTTAAAATAGGAATGATAGGAATGATAGGAATCATTGATTCCAGGTCCTGAGAATGTTGACACCATAGGCTTTTTAGATACCATTGCAGTTCTCATATGCTGTCTTGCATATGGAGGTATTAGAATGGAGGAGGCCACGAACCCCAGGGCTTGCAGTATTTTCCTTGCAGATAGCTGGGTCTTTGTGACCAGTAGTTTGAAGTAGGCTGTCAAATGAACTTGTTTCTCTGGCATGAGGTAGGCCATCTGGGAAGTTTTATTCAAGCTTGCTTCCAGGAATTCAATTTGTTGGCAGGGTACAAGATGCAATTTCTTTTCATTTTTGGTGTACCCCAGAGAAGTGAGCAATTTCTTTATAAACACCAGGTGAACTCATTGTCTAACTCAGGCAGAAAGCCAGAACATACTATCGTCCAGATATGGGTATATTTCAATATTTCTTTGCCTGCAAAATGCAATGACTGGAGCAAGGCACCTTGCGAATACCCTGGGCACAGTAGATAAAGCCAAAGGGCAGTGCAGAGAACCGATAGTGCCTGTAGCCTGCTTTGAAGCATAGGTATCTTCTGCAAGATTCCCTTTTTGGAATGTGCAGGTAGGCTTCCTTTAAATCCAGTGTTGCCAACCAGACATCTTTGCCTAGCATAGGAAGCAGCTGATGAAGAGTTAAGATCTTGAATTTTGGGATCACCAAAAATGTGTTTAGGATGGACAAGTCCAGGATAGGATGCCAGTAATGGTCCTTTCTGGGAAAAGTCTTGAGTAGAAACCTTGTCCCCACATTCTTCTTTTGGGACAGGTTGAATAGCCCTGAAGCTTGAGAGACAGAATTTGCTTTTGAGCCGCTGTCCACTGATTTGGGGGTAGAACTGGCCAACCGTTTGAGGTTGGTAAGGAGAGGAAGTGGAATCTGCATCCTTGGGAAACTACATTTAAAACCCATTTGTCCTGGGTAACGAGTTCCCAATTTTTTGCCTGTAGGACAATCTTTCCCCCAAAGGAACAGTCAGTTGTGCAGGGCTTAGAAGATTTAAAGATAAATCACTGAGACAGTTTACCATAGTGGGGGGGGGGATCTTACTACTCTCTGCTTTGGAAGTGGGAGCCCCCCACTGCTTAGTCCTGCGAGTACCTTGGGACTGAAGCCTGGGTGTTCTGCTGGTTTTGAGTTTGGACTGAGAAAGCCTGGAAGAGGCAGGAAAGGGCCAATTCTTAGAGGGCCAATGCCTACTAAATCTGGGAGGCTGTACTTGCAGGAAATCTAACAGTTTGCAGAGATTCAGCTTTTTCCTCCACCTTTTTAAGTACTTCATCTGCTTTGTTGCCAAACAGGCAGTCTTGGTTTAAGGGTAGGCTTCCTTTAAATCCAGTGTTGCCAACCAGGCATCTCTGCCTAGCATAGGAAGCAGCTAATTAAGAGTTAAGCATCTTGAATTTTGGGATCACCAAAAATGTGTTTAGAATAGACAGGTCCAGGATAAGATGCCAGGAACGGTCCTTTCTGGGTACTAAGAAAAGTCTCGAGTAGAAACCTTGTCCCCATTCTTCTTTTGGGACAGGTTGAATAGCCCTGATGCTTAAGAGAGAGAATTTGCTTTTGAGCCTCTGCCCACTGATTTGGGGGTAGATCTGGCCAACCGTATTGGGTTGGTAAGGAGTGGAAGTGGAATCTGTATCCTTGGGAAACTATACTTAAAACCCATTTGTCCCGGGTAATGAGTTTCCAATTTTTTGCCTGCAGGGCAATCTTTCCCCCTAAAGGAACAGTCAGTTGTGCAGGGCTTGGAAGATTTAAAGTTACGTCAGAGACAGTTTACCATAGGGGGGAGTCTTACTACTCCCCGTTTTGGAAGTGGGAGCCCCCCACTGCTTAGTCCTGTGAGTACCTTGGGACTGAAGCTTGGGTGTTCTGCTGGTTCCTGGGTTTGGACGGAGAAGGCCCGGAAAAGGCAGGAAAAGGACCAATTCTTAGAAGGCCAATGCCTACTAAATCTGAGAGGCTGTACTTGCAGGAAATCTTTAACAGTTTGCATAGATTTAGCTTTTTCCTCCATCTTTTTACATACTACTACTGCTTTGTTGCCAAACAGGCGGTCTTGGTTTAAGGGAGCATCCAGCAATTTAGCTTTAACATGATCTGGCAAAGATTGCTACTTAAGCCAAGCATGCCTTCCAAGTACAGACCCAGTGACAGCAGCCCTGAAAGATGCCTCTAATGAATCAAAACCACATTGCAAAGTATGTTTTCCAACTTGTTCAGCAGAATGCATTAAATCCTGTAAATCTTTATTTTCAGCACAGTCAGGAATCAACATTTTCTGTTTAAGCAATCTAATAATATGCCGCTGATACTTTAACATATGAAACTGACAGTTTAAGGCCCTAATGGCCAAGGTTGCATTAGTATATACCGTTGTACCCCATCTATCCAGCGCCCTGGAATCTCTATCAGAGGGGGTAGGATTTTTGGCAGTAGTAGCCTTAATGCCCTTAGGTCCTTGGGAAATGGTCTCAGGATCCACAGCAGGATTTTTAAAAGAGGAACTTGTGAGTCAAGAACCCTGCAACACCCATCAGGTTTTCTGGGAGCAGGAGTTAGAGTCAGGAGCCAGGCTAGATTCCGAGAAGGCATCATCAACAATGTCCAGCACAGGGAGGGATAGCTAAAGGACTATGTTGGGGCAGGACTATGTTGGGGCAGGAGTAAGAAATCCCTAACCCTATTTTTGCAGTCAGAGTAATCCTGGCTTTCACAGCGAAAATGCTCCCTAAGAGTATGCAAGGTTTCACCAAGAGAAATCCTCTGGAGGGGGAAGCAGAGGGAATTGAGTCCCCTGCATCAGAATCCTCATAGGTAGATAAGGGTAAATCCTGGTCAGAGGAAACAGAAATTTCAGAGTCCTGATCAGAAGAATCAGAAGGAATATCAGTCCTAGGTCTCAGAGGGGGAAGGGTGGCCTCCCCTGATTAGAGTAATAAGGGCTATAGCCATTCTTATTTGTTTTTTAGGCAGAGGGTCTTGACCATGCGGTCTGGGCATCGGTTTTCTAGGAATGGATAGAGTTTTAGGCCTTGAAGAAGATGGCGCCTGCTTAACATGCAAGTCAGTAAGCCTGAATACACCCTCAGAAGCCAGTTACTGCACAGAGGCTCCGGACCCATCCAAGGCAGAGACATCTCCAGGTTCCACAGTTGAAGCACCAGCTCGCTGCATACCAGACTCCGAATGGGTCTCACTAGAGGACCGAGTCTGAAGTAGCAGGTATCAGGGGCTGCGAAAGCACCTCACTGAGTACCGGCGAACTGGCGACTAGCTTAGGAGAAGCATCGGCAGCTTTGGACCTCTATCTTTGTGTTTTTTCGGAATGTCGATAGTCGGGTGGTCAACCAAAGCTATTTCTGGATAATTGAACCAAGTACCAAAATATTTAGAAGCGTAAGTTAGAGGATTGAATAAGGCACAAAACAGACAGCGAGGTATGTCGTGGTCTGGGCCTAAGCAAGGAATGCAGTACGAATGAAAATCTGAGGTATTCGCTTTCCACAAGAAATACAATTGTTAACTTTTACCGACATTGGTTTAGAGCAAGAAAAAGGTTCCCCAATGGGTTACTTAGCTTAGTTGAAAACTTTGGTTCTGAAACTCAAACTAAAATTTCAGGAGTCAGACGAGCATGTGCGAAATGCTTCTGCTTCGGGCACTGAACGGCAAGAAAGAATGATTTAATGTCGGCTGCATGCTTTATACGCCGGACTACCTGACGTCATGGAAGATGAGACAGCAACACAAAGATCAGGGAATATTATGCAGAGAATAAAAAAGTACAGTTGTGCACACTTACCATAAATGTAGATGTTAGAGTGTATTCACTGTTGCAGTCATTACATTTGGGTCATCTGCAGGCAGGTTGTCCTCAGTCAGCCTGAATTCCAAAGTCTTGGGTCCTGCATCAGTTGCTGTCTTCACTTCCATGACGTCAGGTCGTCAAGGGTATAAAACATGCAGTCAATGCCATTTCCTTTAGTTTTTCTTGCCCCCAATGTCAGGTGCCCCCAAATGGTAGCAATATTATATATATTTATATATACGCATCAATATAAAAACTTTACCTTCATCTACAAGCAAATACACCACATTAGGTTGTAGAAGATACAGAAGGAAAGGAAATGTAGAATGACAAGGGGATGGCAGGAGAGTAACCTGGACTGCAACAGTGAATACACTCGAACATCTACATTTATGGTAAGTGTACACAACCGTACTATGTTCTTAGTGTTTCACTGTTGCAGTCATTACATTTGGGTAGAATCCCAAAGCTATGGTTGGGAGGCTGGAGCTAAACAGCATTAGGCGAGGCTATAAGGCCCTGCAGCACTGCAGTGGCAAAGCCTGCCCTGGACTTGCAGTAGAGAGGCAAATGGTAATGCTTCGTAAAGGTGTGAACAGAACTCAAGTAGCAGCCTCTAGAATGCCCTTGGTTGGTACTCCCCTGAGAGAGGCTGCCAAAATAGCTGCAGCTCTAGTGGAGTGAGACCTAATGCCCTTGGGCACAGGTTTGCCATGGTATAAGTAGCAGAAACTGATGCAATGGCTTATCCACTTTGAAATGGTCTACTTTGAAATAGCCTATCCTTCTGATCCTGCAGCATACGACACTAGTAATTGCTCAAGTTTTTCTTAGAGCTTTAGTCCTGCTCAAGCAGAATCTTAGCTGTCTGTGTACGTCCAAGGAATGCAGAACTCTCTCCCCTTTGTTCTGCGGATTTGGATAAAAAGTTGGCAGATGAATTGTTTGGTTAAGAGCCATATTGGAAACTACCTTAGGCATAAAAGTAAGATTTGTCCTCAGACACCCTGTCTGGTTAAAATATGATAAAAGGCTCTACAGCCACGAGGGCCTGTAGCTCTGAAACACTTAAGCAAGACGAAATTGCTAGTAGCAGAGCGGTCTTCGATAAGAACTTTATATCAGCGGTAGCAGCTGGTTCAAATGGAGGCAGGGTGAGCTTTTCCAACACATAATTGAGGTTCCATGCAGGTAATGGTGATCTTTTAGGAGGCCTTAAATTTTTGGCTCCTCTAAGATACTGCTTTAATAAAGGATGAGAAAAGATTGGTGGCTCTGTATTGTAATGAGCCGAAATGGCAGAGGCATGGATTTTGATTGATGAGAAAGATAGATCTTTGTCAAGCATCTCAGTTAAGTATTGTAACATCGGAGGAATATGTGGTCTTGCTGTATCAGTTCCTAGTGCTCGATTCCTAGCACAGAATCGCTTCCATTTGTCAGCTTAAGATTTTCTAGTACTAGGCCTTCTGGCTTCCAAAATGACATCCATCACAGCTTTACTGAGAGGTGTAATTTGTATTATTACAGGATTAGCCATGCTGCCAGGTTCAGAGTCTGTAGTTGATTGTGCAGGATCTGATTGTTTTGCTGTGACAGTAGTTGTGGTTTTTGAGGAAAGGTCCAAGCTGGGTATTGAGACAAGTTCCTTAGGATTGGGTACCAGTATTGGCGGGGCCAGTCCTGGGCAATTATCTTTGGCTTCTCTTGTCCAACTTTTAGGAGGACCTTGGGTAGAAGAGACAGAAGAGGCAGAGGAGGAAAGTGTAAACTGATAAGTTTTTCCAAATGAAGGATAGGGCGTCCACTTTCCATGCTTGTCTGTGATAAGTCTTTGCGCAGAATCTTTTCAGTTGATAATTTTGAGGAGAGGCAAACAGATCTATGTCTGGGCTCCCCCATGTCACTGTTATCATGCTGAAGACTTGTGGACTTAAGATTCCACTTGTGAGGATCCATAAGGTTTCTGCTTAAATAGTCTGCCAGTGTGTTTTGTTTTCCTGGCAGGAATTGAGCTTTAAGATGTATTTGGTAGGTCAAAGCTGTGTCCCACAGTGCCATGGCTAATCTGCAAAGGGGGTATGAGTCTATGCCCCCTTGCTTGTTTATATACCACATGACTGTGGTGTGGTCGGTCTTTATCAGTAGTTGTCCTGGATGAAGTCCTTGAAGGTCATTAGGGCATTCTGAACAGCTAGCATCTCCTTCTGGTTAATATGTAGATGCATCTGATTTGGTGCCCATATGCCCTGAATGCATCTTCCTGCCATGTGGGCCCCCAGGCATAATCTGATGCATCTGCTAAGGTTTGGCTGGCAGGGGGATGAGTGAAGGGCCATCCCATATTTTGGTGACAAGCCTTTGCCCAGCATAGAAACTCCTATTGCAGGCAGGGAATGAGAGGAATCATTGTTTCCAGACTGTGTGAATGTTGACTCCATAAACTTTTTAGGTACCATTGAGGTTTCCTCATATGCAGTCTTGCATATGGGATTAGTAGGATGCAGGATGCCATGAAGCCCAGAGCCTGCAGAATTTGTCTTGCAGAAGACTGGGCTTTTGCTGCCATCAGTTTAAAGTAGTCAGTTGCCTTTGTTTGTCTGGCGTGAGGTAAGCCATCTGGGCAGTTGCATTCAAGCTTGCACCCAGGAATGTTATCTTTTGAGAGAGTACCAGTTGTGATTTATTTTTTTTTGTGTCCCCTAGGCATGTTAGAAGCCTTTTCACAAATGCCAGGTGTCGTAAGAGAGTGTCCTTGTTCTCTGCTTGAATGAGACAGTCGTCCAAGTAAGGATATATTTGTATACTTCTTTGTATGAAAATGCAATTACTGGTGCCAGGCACTTTGTAAACACCCTGGGCACAGTAGATAAGCCAAAGGGCAGTGCAGAGAATTGGTAATGCATTAAGCCAGCCTTGAATCTGAGGTATCTTCTGCACGACTGTCTTATTGAGACATGCAGGTATGCCTCTTTTAGGTCTAAAGTCACCAGCCAAGCATTCTTGCCCAGCATGGGCAGAAGCTGCTGCAAAGTGAGCATTTTGAATTTTGGAATGTCCAGGTATGTGTTCAAAATTGATAAATCTAGTATTGGCCGCCATGCCTTGTCCTTTCTGGGTACCAAGAACAGTCTAGCAAAAACCTTGTCCTTTTTCCTGTTCTGGTACTGTCTGAATGGCCCCCATATCCATGAGGGACGTAATCCTGTTTCTGTGCCTCTGCCCATTGATTGATTGGCAGAGTGTGGAAATGGAATCTGTATCCTTGTGATACGATGTTTAGTACCCACTTGTCCTGGGTTAACTGCCAATTTTGAGCAAAAAGTGCTAATTTTCCCCCTATGGGTGCTGCCAAAAGTTAAGAGCTTGTTGTAGGCAGAGGGAGGTCATTGGAATTGCTTTCTGTAGGTTTGCGCTTTATCTCCTCCAGATTTGGACGTGGATGCGCCCCATTGCTTTGACCTGTAGGAGTCTTGAACCTAGTAGCTAGAACCCTTAGGGCATCTGGATTTGCCCCTTTGAGCTCTGACACAGGAAAGGACCAATTTTTTGTAGGCCAGTGACTACTGAACCTTGGTGGCTGCTCTTTTAAGAACTCTTTAACAGTTTGCATAGTCTTAGCTTGGTCTTCCATTTTCTTTAAAACCTCTTCTGCCTTAATACCAAACAGAGAATCATGCTGTAAAGGTGCATCTAGCAATTTAGATCAGGCAAATTTTGTTCCTTTAACCAGGCATGCCTCCTAATCACAGATCCAGTAACTGTGGCCCTGCAGGAGGCCTCTAAAGAATCAAAACTTCATTGCAAAGTATGCTTTCCAACTTGTTTAGCTGCATGCAATAATTCCTGCAATTCTTTATTTTCTGCACATTCTGAAATAACCATTTTCTGTTTCAGCAATCCCATGACGTGTTGTTGGTACTTAAGCATATGAAACTAACAATTTAAGGCCCCGATTGCCAAGATTGCAGATGTATAAACCTTTTTTCCCCATCTGTCCAGTGCCCAAGAATCTTTGTCAGAGGGGTAGGGTTTTTTGCTGTTGAGGCCTCAACTCCCTTTGGACCCTGTGAAATAGTTTCAGGATCAGCAGCAGGGCTTCTAAATAAAAATTTGTGTGAGTCAGGGACTCTAATATCAGTCAGGCTTACTGGGAGCTGGAGGTAAGGAGTCAGGGGTCAAGCTCAACTCCAAAAACACATCCACAGTATCAAACAGGGGGAATGGCTAAAGGCTTGTGCTGAGGGAGAAGGAAATCCCTGAGCCTCTTTTTGATTCTGAGAAGTCTTGACTCTCCCAGTGGAAATGCTCCCTCAAAGTATGCAAGGTTTCTCCAAATGAATAATCCTCAGGAGGAGATTCAGATGGAATAAACTCAGCATCAGAATTCTCATAGGGAGATATAAAGAATTCCTGATCAGAAGAGGAATCAGAAGAAATAGAAACCGGACCTGAAGATTCATAGTGTCTTGCCTAGGCTGGGATGGGTACCCCTGATTAAGGAAAGGTCTTTAGCCATTTTGATCATTTGTTTTTTAGGCATAGAGGCCTGTGCACGTGGCTCATGCGTCAGTTTTTTAGGTTTAGAAGTTGCTTTTGTCTTTGGTTTTGCAGCTGTTTGATGTACAAATGTTGAGGTCTGAATACACCCTCAGAAGCCGGTGCCTGCTCAGCAGCTCCGGACCCATCCGAGGGAAATGCATCCATCGGTCCAATACCTTGAGTATCTTGCGGCATGCCGGACTCCACATGGGTGTCGGTAGAGGCCTGCGACTCAAAGGTAGCGGGTATCAGAGGCTGCAAAGACACCTCACCGAGTACCACCGACTGGCTTAGGAGAAGCTTAGTCTGTTTTGGATCTCGACTGCCTTTCTCTGTCCTTTTCTTTGCGTTTTTTATGAACTCCGGTAGTCGGATTGCTATCCGACATTTCTGGGTAGTTAAACCTGTTTCCAAAATACTTTGATGCAAAAATATACAGACGCTTAATAGCATGTTGGTTAAATCTAGCACAAAACCGACAGCCAGACACGTTGTGATCCAGGACTAGGCAAGGAATACAGTATAAATGGAAATCCTTATGAGGTATTTGCTTCCCACAAGTAATACAATTATTAACTTTTTCTGACATCGGTAAAAAGCAAGAAAGGTTTCCCCAACGGGGTACTTAGCTTTAGTGAAGACTTCGGTTCTGAAACTCAAACTCGAATATTTCAGTAGTCGGCCGACCGGCACTTGCGAAATGCTTCTGCTTCGGGAACCACGCGTCAAGAAAGACCAAAGAAAATGGCATCGGCTGCATGTTTCATACCCCTGACAACCTGACGTCATGGAAGAGAAGACAGCAACCGACGCAGGACCCAAGACTTTGGAATTCAGGCCGACTGAGGGCAACCTGCCAGCAGATTACCCAAATGTAATGACTGCAACAGTGAAACACGAAGAACATCTGAAAAAGTGTTTCTATTTACCCCCAAAAAAATAGATCAGTGGTGGCAGAAGCAGCAAATCTTTTGCTGCATTCTTACAAGATGATTCTATACACTTGTTATGGCCCATCTATGATGGGGGAACGGAGATGACCTAGCTCTTGCTGATGGCAATATCTCAACGCCCGTTGTATTCTTAAACTTGGTGGCTTTTGAGTTGCCCGCCCCTACTATAAATCTGATTTTGAACACTCCTAGTCCCACCTCATCAGATCATTCTGTGTACAGAGAAATCATTTGGAAAGGCCCTCCCCCCCCTTAGTTTCTTAACTCGAATTATCTTCCATTTCCTCCCTTCCCACTTAACTTAAAGAATGCATTTTATTCAGCTGCTTCTACTGTATTTGTGTTTCGTCCTACTTTATTTTGCTTTTACTACTTGTTCTTATGTGTTCAATTGTGTTTATTTTGCTGCATCTATTTATCCATATTAGTAGTCTGATTAAATTGTAACAGTTATTCTAAAGCCTCTTAGTTTTGTTTTAAGCACTTGGGCTTAAGTCCAGTTTTACATTAATAAGGTTTGTGGACTACGCTCTTGTGGGAGGAGAGGTAGCTTATTCTAAGTTGGGAATTGCTGGCTGAAGGCTTAGTGTGTCTAACTCAAAGTGTTTTAGTTCTGGTTTAAGCGCTCAGGCCAGTTATTTTACATTAACAAGGTTTGTGGCCTACAGTCTTGAGAGGACAGGGTAGCCTCTGCCCTTCTGAGCTGGGAGTTGCTGGTTGAAAGCTTACGGTGCCTGCTTATTTTAAGTTTTTTCTTTAATACTGAAATGATTGCACTTTGTTTGCCGTTGCATAAACTAGATTCATACTTGCTGAATCTAGTTCTGTTTAAGTACTACACCAAGCCATCTTTTGTTGGAGAAGGTTCCCCTGCACCCAAGTGGCAGGAGTATGCAGTTAGAACTCATCTGATTGAAGGTTGCTGGAACAGGGCTCAGTTTTGAGCTTTTTTTACTGGTTAATTTGTTTAAATCAGTTTGCTCTCATTTGCTACATAAGCACCTGGTTTGCGCATCGCACACTGCCGAGCAGCAGTGGGCACAGTTGACGGTTATAGACGCAAATATTTCTGCCTGCAAATTTTCACTTAGTGCTCTCTGCTGGTGCTCTATTCGTGAATTCTCAGTCTCTCACTGATAGGTGATGCATTCAACCAAGGGCCTGAGGTACCAACACAGATCCTACCCACTAGCCCTTCACATTTTTGTCCACTTCTCCTGTCCTCCTCTTATTTTCTCACCACATCAACTTACCTAGTATTATGGATGGACAATTTCCCACAGCTTCTCCAGCCAGCCTGGTCGACATGGGCATCCTAAGGCAATGTAGCAATTGCCTCATGTACACAGATGACCCACTACTTCTAGTCCACAAAAATTCATTATGCGAGAGATGCATCTACATAAAGCACCTAAATCCAGGCTCTAGAGTGCACCAGTCAGTTCATCTCATGCTAAGCAGGTTGTCAGCATGCACGCTGCACCTCCTGCAGCTACCAAACCAACATCACAAACCTACATATACAGAGGTCCTTCCAAGAAGCTTACCTAAATGCAGACCTACCAAACAAACATGATTCACATAATACATCCTCTGCAGAACATAGTACACAGTATATCACACACACCAGTGTCTCACCAGCCAGCCCCCCTTGGCATAACACAAAAACATCTCAAGTCATGGGTGACTCAATCGTAAGAGACGCAGATGTCCCTCTCACCAGGCTGGATAAGGAAAAATTCACAGTCGGCTTTCTGTCAGGTGCAAGGATCTCCCCCATCACATAGGCACTATTATGACTCAGCAAATGATACAACCTCTGCGAGTACGGCAGCTGCAGGGTCCCAAAGAGAAAAGTGTACAAGGCAAAAAAGAAGCAGGACCAGCATACAAGGCACCTTGAAAGTAAATTTATTGATTTGAGGTTCTTAAAAAAACAGACCGGTTTCAGCAAATAACAAACAAAGCCTTCTTCAGTGTTTGAAAAACAATAAAGAACCTGTATTTAAATACTCAATTGAGTCATGTGCTTAATTAAATATGCTCATTAAGACCTGGCTTAGAGAGCCCACCAAGTTTAATGATCCATTTTTTCTCCATTGAATTTAATAAATCATGCCAACCTAGTTTATTATGCCTGGATCTTCTGATTTTATCAATGATGGTAAAACTAAAAGTAGCATTTGGATGAATCAAAGAATGTTTGTATAAGGCATTACTATGTCTCATGCCTAACATCACTAAGGTGTTCAGAGATTCGAAGCTTCAAGGGTCTAGAAGTTTGTCCAATGTAGAATGCAGGGCATGTGCATTTGGCCAAATAGATGACCCAAGCTGAAGAACAGTTCGCAAAAAATGTTATATTGAATACTTGGAGTGTTTTGACTGCTGAAACTGGCAGTTTTAAGTATTTTGGTGCAATAAATGCAGTGTCCACAAGGAAAGCATCCAATTAATGGATCACCTGATAGTTGTGGTCTGGATGCTTTTAGTGCTTTTCTTTTCAAAATGTTTAAAGTGATTAAAAAAAGCAGATAGGTTTTTGCCTTTCCGGAAGGAAAACGAACATCTATTCCCAAGAATGTCCTGAAGTCTAGGTTCACATGTTAATATGTTCCAATTGTGTTGAATAATTTGCATCAATGTATTATAGGTTCATAGGTTCATACTAGGCTATCTGCCCGAGGGCATTTACAAGCCTAGCCCATAGTTTTGTGGCTTACGCCACCCCTTTAGTATGGGGAACTACACCCATTATTTTGCTGTGCCTCTGTTGAGCAGTGACACTGAGGTAATCCCTGGGGTATATCTGCGATCTCCCATCCATTGGTCAAGATTTCTCTTGAACAAGGCCAGCGAGGTGCTCTGCCTCACATATACCGGGATTTTATTCCACAGCATAGGTAGTCTTTGGGTGATGAATCTATCCCTCCAGCACGCCCTATTAATAGCCGTGTCGAGGTTTAAGTCTCCCGCCCTTGTGGCTCTGACGGATCTAGATTTTTTGAGGTGAAGCATATTCATCAAATCTGGGTTTGACATGGCCTTGTATGTTAGGCAAAGGTCACCTCTGAGCAAGCGGTAAGCGACTGAATAGAGCTGGAGTTCTTCCAGTCGGGCAGCATAGGACAGATGTTTGAGACCCTTTATCCTTTTGGTGAGGAACTTTTGTGGCCTCTCCAGCTGCTGCAAGTGTCGGGTCAGATGCATTCCGAATGGGGCATTGTACTCGATCATTGGTCTGATGAGTGATGAGTATAGGGAGACTATGACCTCCCTTGATCTAGATGAGAATCCCTTCATGATAAGGTGGGCAATGTAGAAGGCCTTCCTAACTACTTTAGCTACATGGGTGTCGAATGACAGACTACTATCAACCTGGGTCCCCAGGTCCCTGATAACTTCTTCTGTGCTCAGTGGATTGCCACCTATTTGGTAGCTAGGGGTAACCTTGTTTTTCCCGAAGGGTATGACTATGCATTTTTTGGCATTTAACTTTAGCCCATGGCTCTGGCACCAGTTATCCGCTTCTGTGAGACCCTTCTCAAGGATATCTGTGTCAGATGTGTTTTCCACTATGGCGCCAGTTTGCAGTCATCTGAAAACTTTGTCAGCCATAACCCTCCTGTGTTTGCTTGTACTTGGAAAAGTAGATGCCAAACAAGAGTGGGCCCAGGACTGAGCCCTGTGGTACACCACTTGTGACAGGCTTTGAGTCTGACATGGCGCCAGCAACTCTGACCCTGTGGGTTCTGTCACTGCCAGTTTGCAACCCATCTTGTGATGTATGGGTTAACATTTAAGCTGATGAGTTTTTCAATGATACCCGAGTGGGGTATTGTATCGAAGGCCTTCGCCAGATCGAGGTAGGCTGTATGGACTGCCTTTCCTCATCAATGGCTTTGGTGACTGTTTCGAAAAAGTCAACCAAGTTTAGAAGGCATGATCTGCCTTTGACAAAGCCAAACTGGGATGGATCCAAAGTCTTCAAATTCCCTATGTCTTTATTTATGAGGTCCATTATGATCCTCTCCATGGCTTTGCAGATAAGGCTTGTCAAGCTAATGGGCCGGTAATTTCCAGGGTCGGTGGAGGCACCGCCTTTGTGAAGTGGGACCACAGTTGCAGTGCGCCACTCCTGGGTACGTATCCAGAGGTAAGACTATGATTAAACAGCTGTCCTAGCTGTGGGTTTAATTCCTCGTTGAGTTCGTGGAGCACACAGCCGGGACACCATCAGGTCCCATGGATGCTGTGTTTTTGCTTTGGAGAGAGCAGTTCTCACTTGGGCTTGGAGATGTTTGGGGGCTGCAATCGCTTGGTATAGATATCTCTCCTTTGGGGAGGGGAGAAGTTTGCACTGAACCTGTCAGCCAGTATGTTGGCAATGTCTGTAGGATCAGTAATCTTCACATCATTTTGAACTAGTTCTGAGCATATCTGGGAGTTTCCTCCCAGGTTTCTAACATAGCTAAAGAAGGCCTTATGATTGTCTTTTGAGTCTTTAGCTATTTTTCTCTCAAAATTTGCTTTGGATGATTTTATGAGAGCTCTTAGTTTTTACTTATAGTGATCAAGGGTGTCTTACCTTTTAAGGATTTTGCTCTATCTTGTAGTAGCTTCCTCCTTTTGTTGTAGAGTTTGTTTATGGCTGGGGTCCACCAGACTGGACGCTTGCCTTTGGTACAAAGAGTCTTTGTTTTGCTTGGGATTGCCTTATCCATGCAGTCCTGCAGGTGCTGGTAGAAGACATTTGTAAGTGATTCAGCGGCTTGAGTACTGTTTTCCATGGCTCGGGGCCTTAAAGGAGACCACACTAGTCTTTAGAAGTGTGAAGTCGGCTTTCGAGAAGTTCTTTACTGTGGTCTTTTTTATTTCAGGTGGGGGTGGGATGAGGACTTCCAGCGAGATTAGTTTGTGATCTGATCTCACCAGTGAGGGGTATACTTCCTGTGTTGAACATTGTGCTCCCATGTTCGTGATGATGAGATCAAGTATGTTTTCTCCTCTTGTGGGGATGGTGACTAGTTGTTCCATGGCATTTGAGTTTATGAATTCCAGGAACTTTTGGGCTAGGGTGTTTGGGCTTGAGTAGTGTTCCCAGTCTATATTAGGGTAATTGAAGTCACCTAGTATGATGGTGTTTGGTGATACATTTATCCCCTCTAGTGTTTTCAGGAAGGCCATGTGAGGTTCCTGAGTTTGTGAGGCTGGCCTGTAACATGCTACAATTTGCAGAGCAGTCTTGCCTATGGTTAATTGCACCTGGATGGTCTCCGATGCATCGTGCATTGCTGCCAGTCTTGAGGTGTGGGTGTCTGATGAATATGGATACCCCCCCTCCTTTCTTGGTATTGTCCGGATTTTGGGGCCGGAACGCATGATAAGAGGTAAAACCTGATAGTGCTGGGGTGCTCTCAGGAGCCTTGAACCAGGTTTCTGTCACTGCACAGACATCGATGTTCTCCATACTGAGAAGGGCCTCGAGTGCGTGCATTTTGAGATTTAGACTTCTGGCATTGAGCAGCATTACCCTTAGTTTTTCCTTTTTGTGTTCTAGGGTGGTAGGTTTAGAATTTGAGCCTTGCCTAAAAAGGCACTATGGGGTGGCAAGAGCCTTTGCCAATATCCGGAATCCCAGGGGTGACAGGTGCAAGCCGTCCCTTGCGAAGCAGCGTGGCTTGTCCAGCATGTCATCCCAGGCAGACAGACATTGGATCCCCTTTGAATGACACCAGAGTTTAAGCCAATTGTTAAAGCTGATCATCTTATCTCTGTATTGTGGCATCATTCTTGGTGAAGGTAGGATACTGCTCAAGGTCAGGGTCATACCTGCCTGGGCTACATAATCAGAGAGCTCCTCAATGTCTCTTTTCATGTAGTCCAAGGAGTTACGTCTCAGGTCGTTTACACCAGCGTGGACAATTTGAGTCGTATTTGTACCTGCTGTTGAGAGACCTGAGTGCTTGCGTTATGTGGCGGATTCTAGCGCCCGACAGGCAGCTTACTGTGACCTTCTCCTTACTCAGTCTGGTGAGCGGGACATCAGTGTGTCTGACTATGGAGTCACCAATGACTAGTGTGTCTGGCATAGTGTTTGGCCTTAAGGGCTGTGACTGTTTGACACTGACTGTGAGGTCTATGTGTTGCAGGTGTGTTCTGAGGTGGTGGTTGTTTGGGTGTCTGCTTTGGTGGCCTCTGCTGTTTTGGTAGATTTTTGATCAGAGCCGCCGAGTATGTCTTTGTGTGTTTATGTGTATGATTTGAGGTTGTGATGGTACTATGTGAGACTGGGTCTATAGTGTGTGTGGTAACCTTCTCCTCCTGACTGGTCTTGCCAGTCCTATGTTGAGAGAGCTCAGCCTCCAGTTTGGCCTTATAGTTGCATCTCTCGCATGTATTTGTGTTTTGTGGGAGGAGGAGAGGGTTGTCTGTGTACATGAGGCAATTGTAACATTGCCTCAATATTCCCAGGTTCACCAGCTGAGCAGGAGAGGACACTAGCAACTGATCCTCGACATGCTAGGAGGACTAGACAAAAAACTTTAAGAGAGATTCCGGGGACGTGGGTGACCGAGAAATGGGGTTTGCCTTTTGGGGTGCTATCTATAAGAGTGCCGTATCAAGGTAATAAGTACTGTAGGAGCAAGTGCTAGGTTTAACAGATAGAGAAAAGTCTACTTGGAGTTAAGTAGAGATGATCTTTTAGGTATTAGAGAAAGTGCTAGTAACAGGGATGCTTAAAGGTAAGATTGAAAAGAATGCACTCTGCAGTGTGCACTAGAGAAGTTAGATATGAAAGTAGGTAACTTGAGTTTTACCTGTTTAAAAAGTTAAGGTTTAGTGGAGAGTTACTATTTTTAAAACAGCAAGATGGACTGAAAGGGGTGGTTACTTTTGTATTTTGGTACTATGAAATACTGTAGGATGGCCAATAAATTTAAATAATTGAAGGGTGGGATTTCAAAAGTGATGGTTTTGTGATTACTCACATAAGCCAGTGAAAGTAGAGAGAAATGAGATATATGGTCAGATTAACATAAGAGGCGGGCAACTAGAAAGACAGTGGTATTTAACAAGACAACTTAAATGGGAGGGAGGGAGGGAAAAAATTCTGCCTGACTCAGAACAGAGAGAGCTGTGGTCTCTTTTGAAGTTTTAATATGCTGTTAAAACAGAATGCAAGCAAAACACAAGGTAAAGAAAACAAACTACAGTATTCAAAATATAGAAAGGCAATACAGAAATACAAAAAATAACAGCAAACTAACCTTTCCTTCACAGCAAAGTGTAGCAGAGTCTGGATTAGTGTTGCGACCATATGTAGTGATGAATCTAGGTACTGCAGAAGGTGATTTGTGTCTGGTTTGGTAATGAAGCAATTCAGTACGTTCCATCGGGTCAACTGTGCGTTTGGTATGTAATAGTGGACCCATTTTGTACCCACAATCATGAAAGCGGTGTACTAGGTCATCCCTGAATTGTCTAAGTGTGCTGATCAGAACAAATGCATTTAATACGCATAAACTGTGACTTAGGAATATTTTTGCAGATGTGGGGAGGATGAAAGCTGGTAGCATGGAGCAGTGAATTATTTTCGGGGAATTTGCGATGAATTTCTGTAGTCAGCGTATGATCAGATGCACGGCAAACCAAGACATCTAAGAAACTAATTTCATCTCTATCATAGCTGACAGAAAATTCAATTCCCCATTTATTTTCATTCAAATAAGAAACGAATTCCGAAAGATATTCATTATTCGCTCTCCATACCAACCAACAGTCATCCAAGTATCTGCACCAAATGTCCATTTCAACAATGTAGATATTGTGAGAGTTGTCGTAAATCACCTGTTCTTCAAAATATGCCATGAACAAATCAGCGTATATGGGTGCTGGTATGATTTATTAAATTCAATGGAGAAAAAAGTGGATCATTAAACTTGGTGGGCTCTAAGCCAGGTCTTAATGAGCATATTTAATTAAGCACATGACTCAATTGAGTATTTAAATACAGGTTCTTTATTGTTGTTTTTCAAACACTGAAAAAGGCTGTGTTTGATATTTGCCGAAACCGTTTTTGTTTAGGAACCTCAAATCAATAAATTTACTTTCAATGCGCCTTGTATGCTGGTCCTGCTTCTTTTTTTGCCATGCACTATTATGACTCAGTCCATGTTGGTTTGAACGACTTGAGACGTACCTCACTGGACTATATGAAGAGAAATATGACTGAGCTCTCAGACTGTCTCAGGCAGGTATGTCCCTAGCCTTAAGCAGCATTTTACCTTCGCCTAGGATGATACCGCAATACAAACAAAAAATGATAAACAATTACCTTAGTTTCTGATGCCAAAGAGCACCCAGTATCTGTCAGCTTGGGATGACATGGTTGACAGACCTCGATACTTTGCCCAATGATGGTCATCTGTCACCCCTGGAATTTTGGTTACTGGCTAAGACTCTTGTCACCCCATAGTGCCTTTTTTAGGCAATGTCACTAGAACAAAATTCCCAACATAAAAAAATACCCTCTAAAAACAACCTCAAGGTTATGCTGCTAAACGTTAGGAGTCTAAACCAGAAACTGCACTCACTGGAAGCAGTCCTCACGATGGAAGATGCTGGCATTTGTGCAGTCACAGACACCTGGTATAAGGCCGTAGAGAGCACCCCATCTATACCAGGTTATATTTCCTTCCACACATTCAGACCACAAACTGAAGAGGCATGAAAACTAAAGGAGGTAGTGTATCAATATTCATTAAAAAATACACCTCTACATTGGTTAAACAGTACGATTCCCTTGAATTACTTCAGGTGCAATTGACTAAGAACCCTCTTCAGGTCACTGGCAGCTACAGGACCCCCTTCATGAATCAGGACATCCACTCAGCTTACTTAGATCTACTTGAGTCAATCAAGACACACACACACTCTGTTTTTGGGTGACTAATTACCCATTCATTTGCTGGGTAAAGTATGTGTGTTGTAACTCACATGCCCAAAGGTTCCTGGACTTCATAAACTCCAATGCCCTGGACCAGCTGGTTGAGATCCTCAAGGGGCTCAAACATCCTGGATTTGGTGCTCACCAACATGGGGGACTGCTGCACCACCTACAATCTATGGCCATCCCTGGTGAGATCTGACATTCTTTAATTACATCTGTAACCTCAAAGGTAAGACCCAGATTTGTCCTGAACTTGGAGATAACGGTACTACATGTACAGAACCTGTGGATATAGCAAACCTGCTGGCTGGCAGGGTCAGTGAAAACTTCTCCCTTGTCCCTGCCACATATATCCCAAAGAATCCCTATAAACCAGTCCCCCACATAGCATCTCTGAGGAGCAAGCCTTAAATGCCCTTTTCAAGGCCAAAATCACAGCCTCTATGGGACCCAACATCCCAGGCTTATTTCACATGGGTTAAAACAGGAATTAACACCATCACTGGGCATGATATTTAATCACAGCCTAAGCATTTGTTTCATCCCAGCGGAATGAAAACAGCAACAGTCATCCCTCTGCACAAAGGGGGGTGCATCCACAGACCCCGGGAACTACAGCCCCATTAGCCTGACCAGCCTTACCTGGAAGGCCATTGAACAAATTATGGACCCTTATTAACAAAAACACAATCTCCAAAAGCTCAACCCCACCAAGTTTGGTACTGTCAAGGGGAGATCATGCTTGTTAAACCTCAAGACAGTCACCAAAGCCTTAGATGAGGGCAAATATAGTACAGTTTTGTACCTACCATAAATGTAGATGTCTGAACAGCATCGGCAGTCATAACAACTGGGTTGTCCTGTCGTCAGGCAGCCCTTCGGTCGGCCGGATTCCAAAGTCCGGGTCTGACTTCGGCTGATGTCGCACTTCACCCGACGTCATCTCTGCTGGTCTTCGGGTATAAAGGCATCAGCCGACGCCATTTTCCTCAGTGTTTCTTGCCCCAGATGCCAGTTGCCCTCTTGGAAGGCTAAATTTTGGGTAAATGCCAATGTTTCCAAAACGATAGAAGGCAAACACAAAAAATAAGCATGTATGTACATATATACAAACAAATACACCATAAGAGACTCCCCCCACCAGCTAGCTATTAGGAGGGTAAATACCCTAGGAGTACCACAGAGGGGAAGGAGAGAGGGTAATCCTGACTGCAGATGCTATCCAGTTCGGACATCTACATTTATGGTAGGTACAAAACTGTACTATGTCCTTCATGGATGCATCTGCAGTCATAACAACTGGGTAGAATACCATAGCCAACTAGGGGAGGAGGAAGAATAGATTATGGTGTGGTTAGGATCCCTTGTAGTATCGCAGTGGCAAACCCTGCTCGGGATCTGGAATACAGAGGTAAATTATAATGCTTGGCAAATGTATGCACGGAGGTCCAAGTAGCCGTCTCAATAATGTCCTTGGTTGCCACTCCTCGTAAGAAGGCTGTGGTAGTGGCTGTTGCCCTTGCAGAATGAGGCCTTATGTTCTGTGGAATTGGTTTTCCATGGAAGGAGTAACAGAATCGTATGCAATTTCCTATCCATTTGGAGATTGTCTGTTTGGAAATAGCTTTTCCTTCCCTTCCTGTTGCATAGGCTACAAAAAACTGGTCAGTTTTTCTGCTACTTTTTGTTCTGTCCAGGTAGTAGCGTAGCTGTCTATGTACATCCAAGGTATGCAGCAGTCTTTTCCGTCTGTTTTGTGGGTTGGGGAAGAAGGTAGGTAAGGTGGATTGCCTGGTTTAAAGACACTCTGGATACCACCTTAGGCATAAATGTAGGATTAGTCCTCATGGACACTATCTTGGTGGAAGATTAGGAAGGGTTGTACTGCCATTAGGGCCTGAAGTTCAGAAACCCACCTTGCTGAGGTTATTGCCAGTAGGAAAGCAGTTTTCCATGATAGATGCTGTAGGTCTGCTGTTGCTGCTGGTTCAAAAGGTGCGAGTGTCAACTTTTCTAGCACAAAGTTCAAATCCCAAGCTGGCAATGGTGGTTTCCTAGGAGGTTTTACATTCTTGATCCCTCTGAGGAACTGCCTGAGTAGAGGATGTGAAAAGACAGGTGGATCAAAGCTGTATTCTGCTGAAATAGCTGATGCATGTATCTTGATGGAGGAATAGGACAGGCCTGTATGTAGAAGCTCTGCCAAATACTCCAGAATGTTAGCAATATCTATATTCGACACATATTTTCCTCTTTCAGCACTCCAAATGACAAACCTTTTCCATTTTCCTGCATAGTTCCTTCTTGTTAAAGGTCTGCGGGCTTCAAGGATAATGTCTTTAACCCTTTGTGAAAGTTCTGGATTAGTTGCTGCTATGTGATGTTCCATGCAGTCAGTTGCAACGTTTTTAGGTTTGGATGTATGATGCTGTAGTTGTTCTGAGTTAACATCAAAGGCATCAGGGGTATTGACCACATTGTGTCCCGAGACATGCTCCTCAGCAATGGGTACCAGTGTTGTCTTGGCCAGTTCGGAGCTATCAGGATTATCCTTGGGCGTTCCTCTTTGATTTTTAGTAATACCTTGTGTATCAAGGGAAGAGGTGGGAATGCATATGCTGTCAGACCTTTCCAGCTGAAGGAGAGCAAATCCACTTTCCATGCAAGTGGGTGGAATGTCCTTGTGCAGAATTTTTTGAGCTGGTGATTGAGAGGGGAAGCGAATAGATCTATCTGTGGCATTCCCCATTTCTTTGAGATGGTCTTGAAGATGTCCGGGTGTAGCATCCATTCGTGAGCATCCGAGGTGGTTCTGCTTAACATGTCTGCTAGAGTATTCTCCTTTCCCGTACAAATATTGCCTGTAACTGGATGTTGTAGCTGAGTGCCAGGTTCCAAAGGTCCAAAGTCATTCTGCATAGGGGTATGAATGAGTGCCTCCCTGTTTGTTGATGTACCACATGACTGTGGTGTTGTCTGTCCTTATCATCAAATGGCCTTCTTTGAGAAATGGTCTGAATTTTTGGATTGCCAGTTTTACTGCCAGCATTTCTTTTAGGTTGATGTGCAGGTGAAGCTGATCCTGCGTCCACAATCCTTGTACGCATTTGTCCAGCATGTGAGCCCCCCATCCTAGGTCTGAGGCGTCTGTTGTGATGGTTTGGCTTGCTTGATAGTTGTGAAAGGGTAGGCCTGGGTTTGACTGGCATGCTTGAGCCCACCATAGGAACTCCTGCTTTAGGCATGGGATTAGTGGAATTTCTGCTTCTAGGCTGTGCCTGTGTTGGGACCATAAATTCTTTAGGTACCACTGTAGTTTTCTCATATGTAGTCTGGCATGTGGAACCAAGATTATGCATGATGCCATGAAGCCCAAGGCCTGCAGAACTTGTCTTGCTGTTAGCTTGTTCTGTCTTGTTAGTGCCAAGAAGTAAAGAGGGAGTTTTCTGCAGTTAGGAATGCCATTTGTTTTACTGTGTCCAATTCCGCGCCCAAGAATGTCCTTGTTTGGGATGGTATCAGCCGTGACTTTTGTAAATTGACTGTGTATCCCAGTGCTTGTAGCAAGTAAATGACTCTTTGTAAATCTGTTGTCAGCTTGCTTTTGTTGTCCCCTTGTAGCAGGCAGTCGTCCAGGTATGGATAAATTTGGATTCCCTGTAGTCTGCAGTGGGCGATTACTGATGCCAGGTATTTTGTGAATACTCTGGGCGCAGTACATAAGCCAAAGGGCAATGCTGAGAATTGATAGTGCTCTGATCCTGCATGAAATCTGAGGTATCTTCTGCAAATTGGTCGAATGGGGACGTGCAGGTATGCCTCCTTGAGATCTAGAGTTACCAGCCAACACTCCTTGCCCAGCATGGGAAGAAGTTGCTGTAGGGTCAGCATTTTGAATTTTGGGACAATGATGTATGTATTTAAGGTGGACAGGTCGAGAATAGGTCTCCAACTTTTTTCCTTTCTTGGAACTAGGAATAGTCTGGAGTAGAATCCTTTGCCTTGTTCTGTTATTGGTACTCTTTCCACAGCTCTCATCTTTGTTAATTGCATTATCTGCTGTAGAGCTTGTGTTTTTTGATTTGGAGGCAGGTTTGGCATTCCTCTTTTGACTGGTAAAGTGTGGAAGTGGAACCGGTAACATTGGTCTATGGTTTGCAAAATCCACTTGTCTTTTGTGATATAGTGCCAGTTCTTCGAAAATAAGGTTAATTTTCCGCCTAATGGTGCTGCTATTTGTTCCCTGGTAGGCGGAGTTAGAATCAAGTCACTGTGATTGTGCTGTTGTAGTGGTAAGTGGCTGTGTCTGTGCCTCTGTTATTACCTTGCCACTGTCGTCCTCTGTAGGCACCCCCTCTGGATTGATTTCTGCCTCTGGAACGTCTATTCCTGCCCCTTTGGGATCTTGTGGAGTCAGGAAAGGACCAATTTTTGGCAGGCCAGTTCCTGCTAAACCTTGGGGGCTGAACCTGCAAGAAATCTTTAACCGTTTGTACAGATTTTGCCTTTTCTTCCATTTTTTTCATTACCTGCTGGGCAGGTGTACCAAACAAACTGGCCTTATCCATAGGAGCATCTAATAACTTAGCTTTAACATGATCCGGTAAGACCTGTTCCTTCAGCCATGCATGTCTTCTTATCACTGTGCCAGTCATGGCTGATCTAAATGAAGCCTCCAGTGCATCATAGCCACATTTTAAGGAATGGTTACTAACCTGTTGTATGTTATTTACCATTTCTAATACATATTTATCTATAGAGTCATCAGAGGATAGCTTTTTAGTTAACTGATCAAGCATAAACTCTTGGTATTGTATCATGTGAAACTGACAGTTTAAAGCTCTAGCTGAGAGAGTAGCTGAGGTGTAAACTTTTTTGCCCCATCTGTCTAAAGACCTGGCTTCCCTTTCAGAAGGAATAGGGTTTTTTGCTGTGGTCGAGGCTACTGCCTTAGGCCCCTGGGATATAGTTTCGGGGTCTGCAAGTGGGGCCTTGTATAGGTGATGATGAGTGTCTGGCACCCTGTAAAATCTATCTGGTTTGGCAGGGGCTGGAGGTAAGGAATCTGGTGCAGTGCAGACATCATTAAATGCATCGTCCACAACAGAGAGGACAGGAGGTATAGCTAAGGGCCTGTGTTGTGGAAGGTGCAGAAAAGTCCTAAGTCTTTTTCTGGAATCTGAGAAATCCTGTTCCTGCCATTGGAATTGTTCTCACATGGCATGTAAGGTTTCCCCAAAGGAGAATTCTTCTGGTGGAGAAGCAGCTGGAATGGATTCTTCAGCATCTGAGTCTTCATAATTGGAGAAAGGAGCCTCTGGCTGGTCTGTAATATCAGAGTCATCCGCAGAATCATCAGAGGACACAGGCTCGGGGGACTCTGCTCTAGGTCTCTTTCTGGGGCTGAGAGGCCCTGTCTGGGTGAGATTGAGATCCCCTAATTAAGGATATTAAATCTTCTGCCAGAGTAAGCATTTGTGAACTAGAAGTGGGCCTGGTTGAGGGGGGTTTAACAGGCACTGATTTAGAAGATTTGGCTGCTTTAGCCCTGGCAAAGGCCTTAATAGACATGGCTGCAGGAGGCCTAGCAGCACCACGTGCTGGGGTAGAGACATCCAAAGGGATGGTGTCTGATAAGTCACTAGTAACCACTGTTGTAGGTAAAATTTCTGAGGCCGATTCAAGTAAGGTAGCAGGAACCTCAGTAGTAGTCATTGATTCAGCTGTACTTTGATCAGTTTTCTCGGTTTCGGCCGAAACAGAGACACTCGCGGTTTGCTTAACCATGGTTTCGGCCGAAACCACGGACCGCGAGTGTCGGTCTTTTTCTTTGCGTTTAACAATTTGGGTAGTCGGAGGATCCGACTGCATAATGTACGCAAAATCTGAGCTGAAAAACTGTTCAGCAAACTCCGACCGACGCCTAAGCGTTCGTCGGTTGAATGAAGCACAGGCCGAACAGGCTGCTACGTCGTGGTCTGGGCCTAAACAAGGCAAACAGTAAGAGTGGAAATCTTTATGAGGTATTTGTTTCCCAACAGTTATTAACTTTTTCTGACATCGGCTGAGGCAAGAAAGAGTCCCCAACGGGGTACTTAGCTTTTAGAAGTCTTCGAAGTAGTATTCGGTAGTAGTAAACTCTGGATCTGACCGACCGGCACTTGCGAACAGCTTCTGCTTCGGGCGCCACGCGGCAAGAAAGACTGAGGAAAATGGCGTCGGCTGATGCCTTTATACCCGAAGACCAGCAGAGATGACGTCGGGTGAAGTGCGACATCAGCCGAAGCCGGACTTTGGAATCCGGCCGACCGAAGGGCTGCCTGACGACAGGACAACCCAGTTGTTATGACTGCAGATGCATCCATGAAGGACATCTGCATATGGCCTATCT
>NC_056733.1:96166712-96214212 GCF_019279795.1 Protopterus annectens
TGCTATCCTGTTCGGACATCTACATTTATGGTAGGTACAAAACTGTACTATGTCCTTCAAGGATGCATCTGCAGTCCTTACAAATGGGTAGGATACCATAGCCAAACTAGGGGAGGAGGAAGAAGAAATTATGGTGTAGTTAGGATCCCTTGCAAAACAGCAGTGGCAAACCCTGCTCGGGATCTAGAGTATAATGGTAAGTTATAATGCTTGGCAAATGTATGCACGGAGGTCCAAGTAGCAGCCTCTATAACGTCCTTGGTAGCCAATCCTCGTAAGAAAGCCGTGGTAGTGGCTGTAGCCCTTGTAGAATGAGGCCTTATGTTCTGTGGAATTTGCTTTCCATGGTAGGAGTAACAGAATCTAATGCAATTTCCTATCCACTTGGAGATTGTCTGTTTGGAAATTGCTTTTCCTTCCCTTCCTATTGCATATGCTACCAGAAGCTGGTCAGATTTTCTATTGCCCTTGGTTCTGTCCAGGTAGTAGCGTAACTGTCTATGTACAACCAAGGTATGCAGCAGTCTTTCCCCCCTGTTCTGTGGATTGGGAAAGAAGGTAGGTAGGTGGATTGCCTGGTTTAAAGACACTCTGGATACCACCTTAGGCATAAATGTAGGATTAGTTCTCATGGACACTATCTTGATGGAAGATTAGGAAAGGTTGTACTGCCATTAAAGCCTGTAGTTCCGAAACCCTTCTTGCTGAGGTAATTGCCAGCAGGAAAGCAGTTTTCCAAGATAGGTGTTGAAGATCTGCTGTTGCTGCTGGTTCGAAAGGGGGAAGTGTCAATTTTTCTAGTACAAAGTTCAAGTCCCATGCTGGTAATGGTGGTTTCCTATGAGGTTTTACATTCTTAATTCCTCTCAAACTGCCTGAGGAGAGGATGCAAAAAGACAGGTGGATCGAAGCTGTATTCTGCAGAAATAGCTGATGCATGTATTTTGATGGAGGAATAGGACAGGCCTGTATGGAAAAGCTCTGCCAAATACTCCAGGATGTTGGCAATGTCTACCTTTGACACATCTTTGCCCCTGTCGGTACTCCAAATGAGAAACCTTTTCCATTTTCCTGCATAGTTCCTTCTTGTTGAGGGTCTGCGGGCCTCAAGGATAATGTCTTTAACCCTTTGGGATAAATCTGGGTTAGTTGCTCTTATGTAATGTTCCAGGCAGTCAGTTGCAGAGTTTTCAGGTTTGGATGCAGGATGTTGTAGTTGCTCTGAGCTAACATCAAGGGAATCAGGGGTAGTGTCCACATTCTCCCCCGAGACATGCTCCTTAGTAATGGGTTCCAATGTTGTCTTGGCCAGTCTGGAGCTATCAGAATTATCCTTGGACGTTCCTCTTTGATTTTCAATAGCACCTTGTGCATCAAAGGAAGGGGTGGGAATGCATATGCTGTCAGGCCTTTCCAACTGAAGGATAGAGAGTCCACCTTCCAAGCAAGTGGGAAGTCCTTGTGCAGAATTTCTTGAGCTGGTGATTGAGTGGGGATGCGAATAGGTCTATTTGTGGCAGTCCCCATTGCTTTGTGATGGCCTTGAAGATGTCCGGGTGTAGCATCCATTCGTGAGCATCCGAGGTAGTTCTGCTTAATATGTCTGCTAGGATGTTTTCTTTTCCCGGTACAAAAATTGCTTGTAACTGAATGCTGTAACTCAGAGCTATATTCCATAGGTCCAGGGCCATTCGGCATAGAGGGTATGAATGAGTGCCTCCCTGTTTGTTGATGTACCACATGACTGTGGTGTTGTCTGTCCTTATCAACTGGCCTTCTTGGAGGAATGGTCTGAAATTCTGGATTGCTAGTTGTACTGCCAGCATTTCTTTTTGATTTATGTGCAGGTGCAGCTGCTCTGGAGTCCATAAGCCTTGTATGCACTTGTCCAGCATGTGGGCCCCCCAGCCGAGGTCTGAGGCGTCCGTTGTGATGGTTTGGCTTGGTTGAATGCTGTGGAAGGACAAACCTGGGTTTGACTGGCATGCCTGAGCCCACCATAGAAACTCTTGTTTCAGGCATGGAATTAGTGGTATTTCGGTTTCTAAGCTGTGCCTGTGTTGAGACCATAAATTCTTTAGGTACCACTGTAGCTTTCTCATATGCAGTCTGGCATGGGGACCAGGATTATGCAGGATGCCATGAAGCCCAAGGCCTGCAGTACTTTCCTTGCTGTTAGTTTGTTCTGCTTTGTTAATGCCAAAAAGTAGAGAGGAAGTTGTTCTTGTTTTTCTGCAGTTAGGAATGCCATCTGTTTTACTGTGTCCAATTCTGCACCTAAGAAGGTTATTGTTTGGGATGGTATCAGTCTTGACTTTTTTATATTGACTGTGTATCCCAGGGCCTGTAGTAAGCAAATGACTCTTTGTAAGTCTTCTGTTAGCTTGTTTTTGTTGTCTGCTTGTATCAGGCAGTCGTCCAGGTATGGATAAATTTGGATTCCCTGAAGCCTGCAGTGAGCGATTACTGATGCCAGGCATTTCGTGAACACTCTGGGCAGTAGATAAGCCAAAGGGCAATGCTGAGAATTGATAATGCTCTGATCCTGCAAGAAATCTGAGGTATCTTCTGCAATGTGGTCGTATGGGGACGTGCAGGTATGCCTCCTTGAGATCTAGAGTTACCAGCCAATACTCCTTGCCCAGCATGGGAAGAAGTTGCTGTAGGGTCAGCATTTTGAATTTTGGAACGATGATGAATGTGTTTAAAGCGGACAGGTCGAGAATAGGCCTCCAATTTTTTTCTTGGTACCAGGAAGAGTCTGGAGTAAAATCCCTTGCCTTGTTCCATAGGTGGTACCCTTTCCACAGCTCTCATCCTTGCTAATTGAGCTATTTGTTTTAGAGCTTCTGTCTTTTGATTTGGTGGTAGGTTTGGCATTCCTCTTTTTCCGGGTAAAGTGTGGAAATGAAACCTGTAGCCTTGGTCTATAGTTTGCAAAATCCACTTGTCTTGTGATATAGTGCCAGTTTTTTGAAAATAGTGCTAACTTTCCGCCTAAGGGTGCTGCTATTTGTTCCCTGGTAGGCGGTGTCAAAGCCAAGTCACTGTGATTGTCCTGTTGCAGTGGTAGTGGGTGTGTCTGTGCCTCGTTGGTTGTTACCTTGCCACTGGCGTCCCCTGTAGGCACCTCCTCTGGATTGATTTCTGCCTCTTGAATGTCTATTCCTGCCTCTCTGAGTTTTAGAGGAGTCTGGAAAGGACCAATTTTTGGAAGGCCAGTTCCTGCTAAACCTTGGAGGCTGAACCTGTAAGAAATCTTTTACTGTTTGTACAGATTTTGCCTTCTCTTCCATTTTCTTCAGTACCTGTTGGGCAGGAGAACCAAATAAACTGACCTTATCCATAGGAGCATCTAATAGCTTTGCTTTAACATGATCCGGCAAGACCTGCTCTTTCAACCATGCATGCCTTCTTATAACTGTGCCAGTCATGGCTGATCTAAATGAAGCCTCCAGTGCATCATAGCCACATTTTAAGGAATGGTTACTAACCTGCTGAATGTTATTCACCATTTCTAGAACATATTTCTTATCTAAAGAATAATCCGAGGACAGTTTCTTAGTTAACTGATCAAGCATAAACTCTTGGTATTGGATCATATGAAACTGACAGTTCAATGCTCTAGCTGAGAGAATAGCAGAGGTGTATACTTTTTTACCCCATCTCTAAGGACCTGGATTCCCTTTCAGAAGGGAGAGGGTTTTTAGCTGAGGTCGAAGCTACTGCCTTAGGCCCCTGGGAGATAGTCTCAGGATCTGCGAAAGGAGCCTTGTATAAATGGTGATGAGTGTCCGGGACCCTGTAGAACCTATCGGGCTTAGCAGGGGCTGGAGGTAAAGTATCAGGAGCAGTGCAAGCATCATTAAATGCATCATCCACAACAGGAAGAACTGGAGGTATAGCTAAAGGCCTATGTTGCGGTAAGTGTAAAAAGGTCCTAAGCCTTTTCCTTGAATCAGAGAAATCTTGCCCTGCCATTGGAATTGCTCTCTCATGGCATGTAAAGTTTCCCCAAAAGAAAATTCCTCTGGTGGAGAAGCAGAAGGAATCGATTCTTCAGCATCGGAATCTTCATAAGTAGAAAAAGGAGCCTCTGGATGGTCTGTATTGTCTGTATCATCAGAAGAGTCATCTGAGGACACTGGCTCAGGGGGCTCTGCTCTAGGTCTCTTTTCTGGAGGTCGAGAGGCCCTGTCTGGGTGAGATTGAGATCCCCTTATTAAAGAGATGAGATCCTCTGCCAGAGTAAGCATCTGGGAACTGGAACTGGGCCTGTGAGAGGGGGGCTTAACAGGCACAGACTTAGAAGTTTTGGCTGCTTTAGCCCTGGCAAAGGCCTTTATAGACATGGCTGCAGGAGGCCTAGCAGCACCACGTGCTGGGGTAGAAACATCCAAAGGGATGGTGTCCGATGAGTCTTGTGAAACCACAGTAGTAGGTAAAACTTCAGAGGCCGATTCAACTAGGGTAGAGGGGGCCTCGGTAGTAGTCATGGATTCGGCTGAAGTTTGAACAGTTTGCTCGGTTTCGGCCGAAACCGAGACACTCGCGGTTTGTTTAACCGTGGTTTCGGCCGAAACCGCGGACCACGAGTGTCGGTCCTTTTCTTTGCGTTTCTTAACAATTTGAGTAGTCGGAGGATCCGACGGCATTATGTACGCAAAATCTGAGCCGAAAAACTGTTCAGCAAACTCCGACCGACGTCTAAGCGTTCGTCGGTTGAAAGAAGCACAGGCTAAACAAGCTGCTACGTCGTGGTCTGGGCCTAAACAAGGTAAGCAGTAAGAGTGGAAATCTTTATGAGGTATTTGTTTCCCACAAGTTAAACAGTTATTCACTTTTTCTGACATCGGCTGAGGCAAGAAAGAGTCCCCAACGGGGTACTTAGCTTTTAGAAATCTTCAGTAGTATTCGGTAGTAGTAATCTCTGGATCTGACCGACCGGCACTTGCGAACAGCTTCTGCTTCGGGCGCCACGCGGCAAGAAAGACTGAGGAAAATGGCGTTGGCTGATGCCTTTATACCCGAAGAACTGCAGCTATGACGTCGGGTGAAGTGCGACACCAGCAGAGGCCAGACCCAGACTTTGGAATCCGGCCGACCGAAGGGCTGCCTGATGACAGGACAACCCATTTGTAAGGACTGCACATGCATCCTTGAAGGACATCTGGGATGAGCCAGAATGCCCTGCAACACAGCAGTGGCAAAGCCTGCTCTAGTTTTGGAATATAAAGGCAGGTGGTAGTGTTTTGTGAAGGTATGTACAGAACTCCAAGTGGCTGCCTCCAAAATGTATTTGGTAGGAACTCCTCTGAGGAAGGCTGTAGAGGTAGCTGTGGCCCTGGTGGAGTGGGATCTGATGCCTGTGGGAACAGATTTCCCATGATATGAACAGAACCGTATGCAGTGGCCTATCCACTTTGAAATTGTCTGCTTGGTCACTGGCTTCCCTTGAGCCCCTACAGCATAGGACACAAAAAGTTGTTCTGATTTCCTGAAGGACTTTGTTCTGTCCGAATAATAGCATAGCTGCCTATGGATGTCTAAAGAATGTAGCAACCTTTCCCCTTTGTTTTGAGGATTGGGGTAAAAGGTGGGTAAGTGTATGGCTTGGTTTAAAGCTACCCTGGATACCACTTTAGGCATAAATGATGGGTTGGTACGAAGGGAAACCCTGTCCTGATGGAAGATGAGGAAGGGCTGCACCACTATGAGGGCCTGTAGTTCCGAAACCCTACGAGCTGAAGTGATGGCCAGAAGGAAGGCTGTTTTCCAGGACAAATATTGCAAATCTGTTGATGCAGCTGGTTCAAAAGGAGGCAATGTTAATTTTTCTAGAATGTAATTACGATCCCAGGCTGGTATTGGTTGTTTCCTTGGAGGTCTTATATTCTTAGCCCCTCTGAGGAACTGTCGTAAGAGTGGGTGAGAAAATAAAGGTGGATCCGAGTTGAATTCTGCAGAAATGGCTGAGGCATGGATTTTTATAAAAGAAAATGAAAGTCCACTGTTCAGTAGCTCTGCTAGATACTGCAATATCGGAGGCAAATTCAGCTTTTTAGGGTCCTGGCCTTTTTTCTCATTCCAAGAGCAGAACCATTTCCATTTTGCGGTGTAAGCCTTTCTAGTAGATGGTCTTCTGGCCTCCAAAATGACATCCTGCACCTCCTTGGAAAGTAGGGTCTGTTGTGGTGTTAAGGAATTTTCCATGCAGCAAGATTGAGTGTTTTCAGCTGACCGTGAAGCGTTTTGTAGCTGTGCTGAGTCAGCAGAAGAGGCATTAGAGGTAGGGACCAGGGAGGAGTATGTGTTAGACTCCTCAGGAGCGGATACCAGTGTTGCCTTGGCCAATCTGGAGCAATCAGTATCATCTTCGGTCTGTCTGCTCTTGCTTTCAAGAGCACCTTGGGCAGAAGAGGCAGAGGTGGGAAAGCGTAAACTGTCCATGCTGTAAAACTGAATGAAAGGGCGTCCACTCTCCAGGCCTTTGGATGAAAGGTCCTTGAACAAAACTCCAATTGATGATTCCTGTGGGAGGCAAAAAGATCTATGTCTGGCCTCCCCCACTCTTGTATTATCTCTGTAAACACCTGAGGATGCAACTTCCATTTGTGTGGATCTGTCATATTTCTGCTAAGATTGTCTGCCAGCGTGTTTTCCAATCCTGGCAAGTACTGTGCTTGAAGTTCGATTTGCCATTCCAGAGCCAAGTTCCAAAGAGTCATGGCTAGTCTGCACAAGGGGTATGAATGTGTTCCGCCTTGTTTGTTTATGTACCACATTACAGTGGTGTTGTCTGTTCTTATCAGTAATTGTCCTGGATGCAGGAGGTCCTTGAAAGCTATAATTGCATTTATTACTGCTAGAATTTCTTTTTGATTGATGTGAAGGTGCTTTTCCTTTTGGGACCATTTGCCCTGAATGCACCTGTCTGTCATGTGCGCCCCCCCAGGCATAGTCTGAGGCGTCTGTTGTGATGACTGGGTTTGCTTGAGGCTTGCAGAATGGGAGGCCTGTGTTTGCTTGACATGCTTGGGCCCACCATAGAAATTCCTTTTGCAAACATGGAATTATTGGTATTATTTTTTCCAAACTGTGACTGTTGAGACCATAGGTTTTTTAGGTACCATTGAAGTTTCCTCATATGCAGCTTTGCACATGGGATTAAAAGAATGCAAGATGCCATGAAGCCCAGAGCCTGCAGGATTTTCCTTGCAGTAAGCCTGGTACATTTTGCTAGTATTTTGAAGTACTGAGTTAGCTGCCCCTGTTTTTCTGGCGTTAGATAGGCCATCTGGGTGTTTGTGTCCAAGTTGGCACCCAGGAAAGTTATTTTCTGAGATGGTGTTAGCCTGGATTTCTTTTTGTTGATTGTATATCCCAGAGAATGCATTAACAGTGTTACATAAGCCAGATGTTCCAGAAGTATGTGCTTGCTGTCCGCTTGGATCAGGCAGTCGTCCAAATAAGGGTAAATTTGTATCCCTTGAAGTCTGCAGTAGGCAATCACTGATGCCAGGCACTTTGTGAATATTCTGGGCGCAGTAGATAAGCCAAAGGGCAATGCAGAGAATTGATAGTGGATTGAACCTGCAAGAAATCTGAGGTATCTTCTGCAACTTTGTCTGATTGGGACATGCAGGTATGCCTCCTTGAGGTCCAATGTTACCAGCCAAAACTCCTTGCCCAGCATGGGAAGAAGCTGCTGTAATGTGAGCATCTTGAATTTTGGTACGAGTAAAAATGTGTTTAGGATGGATAAGTCCAAAATGGGTCTCCAGTCGGTTCCTTTCCTCGGTACCAGAAAAAGTCTTGAATAAAAACCTTGACCTTGTTCGTGCGTAGGTACCTCTTGTATAGCTCTCATGCTTATGAGCTTTAAAATTTGTAGTTGTGCCTCTGCCCTTTGATTGTGTGGCAGGTTTGGCATGCCTCTCATTTTTGGAAGAGTGTGGAATAGAAATTTGTAGCCTCTGTTTATAACGTCCAGGATCCATTTGTCTGTTGTGACAATATGCCAATTTCTTGCAAATAATGCTAGCTTTCCTCCCAAAGGTGCTGCCAGCTGAGACCTACTTGGCATGGAAATGAGGGAGTCATTGGGTTTGTTTTCTGTATTGTTGTGCACTGTCTTCGCCACCTCTTGGTGCTGGAGTTTGCCATTGTCGGCCTCTATATGATCCTTGTGATTGCCCTCTGCCCCTTGTGTGTCTGTATCTACCTCTTTGGGGCTTGTCAGTGGCTGGAAAGGTCCAGTTTTTTGAAGGCCAATTTCTGCTAAAACGTGGTGGGTGGACCTGTAAAAAAAAGCTTCGACAGTTTGCACAGATTTGGCTTTTTCTTCCATTTTCCGTAATATCTCCTCAGCATTAGTACCACATCTTTTTGTAAAGGAGCATCTAGAAGTTTAGCTTTCACATGATCAGGCAAGCTTTGTTCCCTAAGCCAGGCATGTCTACGAATGACTGATCCTGTAGCAGCCGCTCTACTTGAGGCCTCTAGGGCATCATAGCCACATTGTAAGGTGTGTTTACCCACTTGCTATGCACTATGCATCATATCCTGTAACTCCTTTAAATCTGGTTGTTCAGGTTGAGACATTTTATTCCTTAATTGTGATAACAGGAACTGTTGATATTTAAGCATATGAAACTGACAATTTATGGCCCTCATGGCAAGGGTGGCCGAGGTATATACCTTTTTTCCCCACCTTTCTAAAGATCTTGACTCTCTTCGCAGGAAGTGGATTCTTGGCAGTAGAGGCCTTCAATCCCTTGGGGCCTTGAGAAATGGTTTCAGGGTCAGCATTATGGCTTTTGTAGAGAAATTGGTGAGAGTTAGGAACTCTGTAGTACCTATCAGGTTTGACTGGTGCAGGAGGCAGGGAATCCGGGTTAAGGCAAGCCTCGAATAAACATCATCAAGTATGTCCAAAACAGGAGGTATCGCCAGAGGCCTGTGTTGAGGTAACAAAAGAAATTCCCTAAGTCTTTTCTTGGAATCAGAAAAGTCTTGGCCTTCCCAATGGAAGTGTTCCCTTAAAGTGTGCAAGGTTTCCCCACAGGAAAAATCCTCAGGAGGAGATACAGAAGGAATGGACTGCTCTGCATCCGAATCTTCAAAAGGGGAGTAAGAGTGTTCCTCTACATCAGAATGTTCTGATAAAATGGAGCCCTGATCAGAAGAGGGAGAATCTTCCTCCACTCTGGGTCTCTTGTCTGGAGGGAGTTGAGAACCCCTGATAAGAGTAATCAAATCCTCAACCATTTTCAGCATCTGTTTTTTAGGCATGGGGCCTGGAGAAGGGCCCTGTGCAACAGGCCTCTTGGGATGCCTGGCTGCTTTGGATTTAGTAAAGGCCTTAATAGAAAAAGAAGATGAGGGTCTAAAGACACCATGGGTGGAAGTGGATCTGTCCACATTAGGAGGCTCAACATTAGCAATGGCTTCGGTTGTAGTCTGGGAAAGGGCAGAGGTATCTGCGGTCTCGGGTACAGAGGACAACGCCAAGGAAGTGTCTTCGGTAGTCAGGGACTGCAAAGGCGTCTCGCTGAGAACCGGACCACGTGTAGCCTGTTTTGGCGTGGTGTCAGTGGGGACCTCGCGTGTCGGTCCTTGTGTTTTTTGGACAAAACGGTAGTTGGAGTCTCCGACGACATTTGGCTTTACCAAAAAGTGTTGGGCGAACTCCGCCCGACGCTTAATAGTGCGTTTATTGAAAGTAGCGCAAAAGCGACAGCCCGAGACGTCGTGGTCTGGGCCTAAACAAGGTATGCACTCCGCCCGACGCTTAATAGTGCGTTTATTGAAAGTAGCGCAAAAGCGACAGCCCGAGACGTCGTGGTCTGGGCCTAAACAAGGTATGCAGAGGGAATGGAAATCCTTATGCGGTATTTGCTTCCCACAAGAAATACAATTATTAACTTTTTCTGACATCGGTCTGAGGCAAGAAAAGTTTCCCCAATGGGGTACTTAGCTTTAATGAAGACTTCGGTTTCCAATTTTTTCGTAATTCAGAAGCTGGCCGACCGGCACTTGCGAACTGCTTCTGCTTCGGGCACCGCACGCCAAAAAAGACTGAAGAACATGGCGTCGGCTGTGTCTTATATACTCTGGCCTCACTGACGTCAAGAGAGAAAGCGACACCAACCGACGCCGGACCTAGACTTTGGAATTCGGCCAACCGAGGACCCGCCTGACGGCAGAGAACCCATCTGTGATTACTGCAGCTGTATGCACGATGAACATCATGTGAAAATTATATCTATACAAGTTAATACCATAAAAACAGTTAATATCTACTTACCTTCACTAGACAGAAAATATTAATGAAGCCGAGTTTGCTATTGTGTAAACTAAGATGAAACATTTTAAAACCTTATATATGGCATGGTTTGAGTTTGCTATTATGTAAACTTTAAGATGAAACATTTTAAAATCTTATATATGGCATGGTTTTGGAATTATTGATGCAAACATTAACAAGCAATATTTGCCACCTACAGGCATCAGTAGAAGTTAACTGCAGATGAACCTGGAGGAGTCACTTTGATGTAATGACTTAAGTGTAATTTGGACGATTGGATAGGTAACCAGAAATTTACCTCAGACGTTCCACCCATGTCACTGTTGGACAGGAGCAACCAGTGCTGATTTTAGTCTGCTTGAATCAAACACCCTTGTGAACACGGGTTGAACTTGGATAGGCTTAGAAGGGCCCTGGGGCAGTCAAGCCTAACAACCTCCTATGATCTTATGATCCTTTGACTTAAAAGCATGTCTCGACTAGAAACAAATCAATTTGAAAGGAGACTTTTCTGACAACTTTAAAAGGGAACTACAAAACTTCCAAAGCAGAATGACCAGAAGGCATGATGTCATGCAAGAAAATTTGGTTGGTTGGGGACTGAGGTTTGAGGTTTGCTTTGTTTCAGTCTCATGCTTTTATTTGCTCTTAAACCTGGGAGAATAATCTCTCAACTACTGGCTCCATCCCAGAGAGTGAGCGACAGTTTCAATATAACCCTCAAGTTGAAGCTCCACTGTGAGCAGGAATAAGCCTTTTTTCTCTCTATTTCAAACAACTAATTTCTACTTTCTCTTAAAGCATAGGGGATGAGCCCCTCACAAACGTCCCAGTTATCAAAATTCTGGTTTCATAAACAGGACTCAAATTCATACAAATTTTGAAAAAATATTGCAAAAAAATTTAAACTAAGAACTAAATGTTTACACAGCAACCAGTAAAGGATGAGTCTAGGAAATCCCTTAAAGGCTGGGGAGGAGAATGAGAAGGGAAAAATACAGAAATAAGAAAAAAAAAACGTACAGTTGCGCAAGTCTTACTTATCTATAAAAGCAGAGATTCATAGAACATGCTGTTGTACTGGCATATGGGTAGTAGTGCGCCGCTACCCTTACTCTGGCAGGCCACCAAAACTCAGCCTGCCTGTGGGTGTGCTGTACCAATCACCTCATACTACTGGGACTACCTTTCAGACACGCAGACAGCACTCTTTCAGTTTAAGGGTCCAGCAGGAAAACAAGATGAAAAACAAGCTTTGTGAACCCCTACTGTTCCAAACTATATAGCACACAGTCATTGAAGATAGCGCAACACCAAATTATGTACATCAAAAAACAAAAAGGATGACGACGGCTGGGTACTACCAAGTAAGGTAGCACGTTCTACGAACATCTACTGTTACTGGTAAATAGCACAAGCACAACTGTACCATGTTCAACAAACACCTCCTTACTGGCATATGGGTAGAATTTCTAAGCTTACCCAACCTGGGAGGAGAAAGGATAAGGGGTCCAGAAGCACCTGGAGAATGGTCCTACCAAAGCCTGCTCTGGATCTAGAAAAGGCATCTAGCTTGTACAGAGTCATCAAGGTAAGAACAGAGAAAGTTGATGCCTCTAGAACACTTAGAATACACTCCTTTCCAGTACGTAACTATACAGGAAAGGCCCCAGTAGGAGTCTTAACCTTGCCTGGATTTGCCTTGCCATGGTGGGTGTAATCAAAACAATACCAGATGACAACCAATGAGCAATGGTTTGCTTGGAGAAAGGTCAACAATTCTTCACTCCAGTCTAAGAAATAAAAAGCCGTTCAGCCTTCCAGAAGGCTATCGTTCTACCAAGGTAGTACATGAGTTGCCAATGCACATCCAAGGTATGACTTTTCTACTCCTAATTCTTAAATTCTGGAAAGAACACAAGGAGATTAATAAACTGAATTCTGGGACCACTTTCAGCATGAAAAAAGTGATGTATAACATAACCCTTGCCCAGTAGATAAATCAGGCAAAGTTGTCCCAACACTATAGCTTGCAGCTCAGAAACCTCGCCTTGCAGATATCAGAGGAATAAACACAAGTTTTCCACATTAAAAGCTTCAGATCAGCTTGAGCTGCCTGTTCAAAAGAGAAGATCAACTTTACCAGAACACGAGTGATGCCCCACAAAGGAGGAATATGCTTGCAAGAGGGTCTCGTATGCAATACTCTTCATGAGCAGTTTTATCAAAAGCGAAGAGAGAGGAGGATCCACTGGCAGACAAGACCGGTACTAAATGCACCTTAATGAACATATACAATAAGCCATCCTGAAGTAGCTCACACAAATCCTTTCAGACCACATCGATGCGGACCTCGTGGGATCTGCTGTTCCTACTTAGGCATCACTTAGAAAACCTCAGCCATCTGTAAACATTTTCAGTAGCAGGTTTTCTGGTCTCCTTTAACACCTACTGCACCATCCTCAAGAAACTACTACCTGAACAGAGTCAAAATTGAATCATCCAGGCTGTCAGTTGTAGTTGCTCGAACGAGGGGTGCATCAGACCCTCCGAAGCGGTTTGAGCAAATCCAAAGGGGTGGGAAAGTCTGTTACTGCCCTTGACCAATACCATTAGAAGGGAGAAAGTACAGTTGTGCACACTTAGCATAAATGTAGATGTTAAGAGTGTATTCACTGTTGCAGTCAATACATTTGGGTTATCTGCTTGCAGGTAGCCCACAGTCAACCTGATTAACAAAGTCTTGGATCCTGCATCGGCTGCTGTCCCTTCTTCCGGGACATCAGGTGTATAAAACATGCAGCCGACGCCATTACATCAGTTTTTCTTGCCCCAGATGTCAGGTGGCCCCTAATGGGAAGCAATTAAATATAAAAAGTACAATGATATACCTCCAACAAAAAAGCAAATACACCAAAAAGGCTTTCAAGCATAGTAAAGGAAAGTAGAGGTATAGCCAAAAGTTAGGGGGCTGGAGGAAGGGTAACCAAGACTGCAACAGTGAATACACTAACATCTACAACTGTACTATGTTTGTGTTTCACTGTTGCAGTCACTACATTTGAGTAGATTCCCAAAGCTATGGTTGGGAGGAGGAAATCAGATAGCATTAGGACCAGCTATAAGGCCCTGCAAGACTGCTGTGCAAAGCCAGATCTGGATTTAGAGAAAATTGGCAAATTATCATTCTTAGTGAAAGTATGTACAGAACTCCAGGTAGCAGCTTCTAGAATGTCCCTGGTAGGGACACCCCTGAAAAAGGCTGCAGAGGTAGATGCAGCCCTGGTGGAGTGAGGTCTGATCCCCTGGGGGATAGGTTTTCCACGGTGCTTATAGCAGAAATGAATGCAATGGGCTATCCATTTAGAAATGGTTTGCTTTGAAATAGCCTTCCACTCTGCCCCTGCAGCAAATGCCACCAGCAGTCGTTCAGATTTCCTTTGAGGTTTAGTCCTGTCCAAGTAGAATCTAAGTTGTCTGTGCACAGCTAAAGAATGCGGTATCCGTTCCCCTTTATTGTGTGGATTGGGAAAGACGGTTGGCAAATGAATGGACTGATTAAGAGTCACACTGGATACCTCCTTGGGCATGAAGGATGGACTGGTTCTGAGGGACACCCTGTCCGCATGAAAGATGATAAAAAACTCCACTGCCATAAGGGCCTGTAATTCAGATACCCTTCTAGCTGAAGTGATTGCTAAAAGGAAAGCAGTTTTCCAAGAAAGAAATTTTAAGTCTGCAGTAGCAGCTGGCTCGAAAGGAGGTAGAGGAGTTTCTCCAAAACAAAGTTAAGGTCCTAGGCTGGTGTTGGAGCTCTCCTAGGTGGTCTCAAAATTTTGGCCCCTCTGAGGAACTGCTTGAGCAGTGGATGAGAGAAGAGGGGAGGTTCTGTGTTATAATGAGCTGGAAAGGCTGAGGCGTGGATTTTAATGGAGGAAAAAGACAGGCCTTTGTGAAGCATCTCAGTTAAGTATTGTAAAATCTGAAGTAAATTGGGTGTTGCTGTGCTCATCCCTTGAGAGTGGTTCCAGGCACAGAATCTTTTCCATTTTCAGCATAAGATTTTATAGTACTAGTCCTCCTCTCCTCTAAAATGATATTCATCACAGGTTTACTGAGGGATGTTAAAGGGGAGATTATGTAATTAGCCAGGCTGCAAGGTTCAGTATTAGAAGCTGTGGGCGCAGAATCTGGTTCTCCTGCTGAGACAACAGGGAAGGAGTCTGAGGCACGTGCCATGGGGATAAAAGTGACACTGTGCAGGAGGGGGTACCAGTGTTGGCGCAGCCAGTCTGGAGCAATCAAAATCATCCTTGGTTTGTCCTATTTAATTTTTAGTAGTACTTTGGAGAGCAGAGGCAGAGGGGGGAAGGCATAGGCTGATAAGGAGACAGCATCCACTTTCCAGGCTTGTGGGGAGTCCTTGTGCAAAATTTGTCCAATTGGTAGTTCTGGGGAGAGGCAAAAAGGTCTATATCTGGGCTCCCCCATTTGCTTGTCATCATGTTGAAAGTCCTTGGCTCCAGCTTCCACTCATGTGGGTCCATGAGGTTTCTGCTTAGTGGTGTTGTCCGTCTTCACATTAGTTGTCCTGGAAGAATGTGGTTCTTGAAGGCTGTCAGAGCATTCTGTACAGCTAACATTTATTTTTGATTGATATGCAGGTGCATTTGACTTGGGTTCCATTTGTCCTGAAAGCACTTCCCTGCCAGATGAGCCCCCCCATACAAAGTCTGATGTGTCTGTTAGGGTTTGGGCGGCAGGGGGTGGTGTGAAAGGTAGTCCCTTGTTTTGGTGGCAGGCCTCTGCCCACCAAAGGAACTCTAGGCGTAGGCAATGTATGATGGGAATCATTGCTTCTAGATCCCGAGAATGTTGACACCATAGGCTTTTTAGATACCACTGTAGTTTCCTCATATGCTGTCTTGCATATGGAATTAGAAGAATGCAGGAGGCCATGAATCCCAAGGTTTGCAGTACTTGTCTTGCAGATAGCCTTCTTTAAACAAGTGGCCACAAAAACCCTGCTATCAAATGAATTTGTTTCTCTGGCGTGAGGTAAGCCATCTGGGAAGTTGTATTCAAACTTGCTCCCAGGAATATAATTTGTTGACCGGGTACCAGGTGTGATTTCTTTTCGTTTATGGTGTACCCCAGACAAGTTAGAACCCTTTGAACAAAGGCCAGATGATGCAAAAGTATGTCTTGGCTTTCTGCCTGAATTAGACAATCGTCCAGGTATAGGTATATTTGAATATTTCTTTGCCTGCAAAATGCAAAAACTAGAGCTAGGCACTTTGTGAATAACCTGGGCGCAGTAGATAAGCCAAAGGGCAGTGCAGAGAACTGATAGTGTATGTAGCCTGCAGACTACTTTGAAGCATAGGTATCTTCTGTAAGATTCCCTGATTGGGATGTGCAGGTATGCTTTTTTAAATCTAGTGTTGCCAACCAGGCATCTTTGCCTAGCATAGGAAGTAATTGGTGAAGAGTCAGCATCTTGAATTTTGGAATCTCCAAAAAAAGTGTTTAGACAGGTCCAGGATAGGACGCCATGAATTGTCTTTTCTGGGTACCAGGAAAAGTCTTGAGTAGAAACCTTGTTTGTTTCTTTTCCTCTTCTGGTAGCAGTTGAATAGCCTCAATGCTTAAGAGAGAAGTACTTGTTTTTGGGCCTCTGCCCACTGATTTGGGGGTAGGTCCGGCCACCCACTTGGTGTTGGCAACGTGTGGAAGTGAAATCTGTATTCCTGGGACAATACATTTAAAACCCATTTGTCCTGGTAACGAGTTCCCAATTCATTGCATGAAGAGCAATCTTTCCCCCAAAGGGGCAGTCAGTTGATAAGTGCTTGGAAATTTTAAAAGGAAGTCATTGAGACAGTTTACCATAGGGGGAGTTATTCCTAGACTTAGAAGTGGAGGCCCCCAACTGTTTAGCTCCGAGAGTCCCCTGGGACTGAAACCTGGGTTTTTTTCTGCGTCTGGGTTTGGCTTGAGAAGAGATAGAAGGGGCTGGAAAGGACCAATCTCTTAGAGGGCCAGTGCCTGCTAAATCTAGGAGGCTGAACTTGTAAGAAATATTTAACAGTTTGCATAGCTTTAGCTTTATCTTCCATCTTTTTAAGAACTTCCTCAGCCTTGCTGCCAAACAGGCGGTCCTGATTTAAGGAAGTATCCAACAATTTAGCTTTAACATGATCAGGCAAAGATTGCTCCTTAAGCCAAGCATGCCTTCTGAGCACAGACCCAGTAACAGCAGCCCTGCAAGGGGCCTCTAATGAATCAAAACCACACTGCAAAGTATGTTTTCCAACTTGTTCAGCAGAATGCATTAAATCCTGTATTTCTCTATTTTTCACAGAGTCAGGAATCAACACCATTTTCTGTTTAAGCAGTCCAATAACATGTTGCTGATAGTTTAACATATGAAACTGGCAGTTTAAAGCCCTAATGGCCAAGGTTGCATTAGTGTAAACCTTCTTACCCCATCTATCCAGTGCCCTGGAGTCTATCAGAAGGGGTAGGATTTTTAGCAGTAGAAGCCTTAATGCCTTTGGGCCCCTGTGAAATAGTCTCTGGATCTGCAATAGGCTTTAAAAAAAAAAAAAAAAAAAAAAAAAAAAAAACTTGTGGGTCTCAGGGACCCTATAGTATGTCAGGTTTTCTGGGAGCAGGAGGCAAGGAATCAGGGGCCAAACTAGATTCGGAAAAATCATCAATGTCTAGTAAAGGAGGAATAGCTAAAGGTAGAAGGAAATGCCTAAGGCTCTTTTTGAATCAGAAAAATCATGGCTTTCCCTTGGGGAAATGCTCCCTTACAGTATGTAAGGTTTCCCCAAAAGAAAAATCCTCAGGAGGGGAAGCAGAGGGAATGGAGTCCTCTGCATCAGAATCTTCATAAGCAGATGAGGGCAAATCCAGATCAGACGAATCAGAAAAAAAACAAACAGAATCCTGATCAGAAGATTCATAATCTTCAGTCCTAGGCCTCTTAGAAAGGGGGGGGGGGGTTGGCTACCCCTGATTAGAGAGTTACCAGATCTTCAGCCATTCTTATTTGTTTTTTAGGCATAAAGGCCTGAGCAAGTGGTCTGGGCATCGTTTTTTTAAGGCATGGTTCGAGATTTAGGCCTAAGTAAAGGAGGCATCGGTTTAATATGCAAGTCCGTAGGCCTGAATACACCCTCAAGTGCCGGTGCCAGCACAGCAGCTCCGGATCCATCCAAGGTGGAGACATCCGCGGGTTCCATAGTTGAAGCATCTCGCGGCATACTGGACTCCTAATGGGTCTCAGCAGAGGCCTGCGAATCAGAAGTAGCAGGTATCAGGGGCTGCGAAAGCGCCTCACTTGAGTACCGGCAAACTGGAGACTGGGTTAGAAGCGTCGTCGGCAGTTTTGGACCTCGGCGGCCTGTCTCTATCTTTGCATTTTTTCAGAATCCCGGTAGTCGGATGGGTAACACATTTTTGGATAATTAAACAGAGAACCAAAATATTTAGAGGCGAAAATATACATCCGACGGATAGTGCGCTGATTAAATAAAGCACAAAACAAAAAAGAAAGGTATGTCGTGGTCAGGGCCTAAGCAAAGAATACTGTACAAATGAAAATCTTTATGAGGTATTTGCTTTCCACAAGCAATACAATTATTAACTTTTACTGACATCGGTAAGGAGCAAGAAAGTTTCCCCAACGGGGTACTTGGCTTTAGTTGAAGACTTCAGTTCTGAAACTTGAAAACGAAAATTTCAGGAGTCGGCCGACCGGCACTTGCGAACGGCTTCTGCTTCGGGCACCGCACGGCAAGAAAGACTGATGTAACAGCGTCACCTGCATGGTTTATACCTCTGACGACCTGACATTATGGAAGAAGAGACAGCAACTGACGCAGGACCCAAGACTGTTAATCAGGCCAACTGAGGGTTACCTGTAAGCAGATAACCCAAATGTAGTGACTGCAACACTGAAACACGAAGAACATCCATGACTGCCTGGGCCAACATGAGATCATCACAATAAGGCATTTATTTCTGAACCTTCAGAAGTAAGCTGTGAATTAGTGGAAAGGGTAGAAATGCATACATTTCCACCCAAGAGAACGAGAATTCATTGGTCCTTAAAGCCTGGCTGCAAGGATGCCTGGAACAAAATTTCTTCAACTGCTTGTTTAGAAAGGGAGGCAAACAGATCTAATTGAGGCATTCCCCACATCAGAACTAGATCCTGGAACACCATTGCCTTGAACTGCCACTCAGATGGGTCTGCCCAGGATCTGCTTAGTCTAGCACAACACTTTGCTTTAACAGGATGTACAACGCCTGAACAGTCAAAAAAAAGCTGAAATCCAGCTCCCATGCCATCACTGCCAAATAGCATAGAGGGTATGACCTTATACCCCCTTGTTTGCTGAGATACATCACTCGGTTGTTGTCTGTACCCACAAAAGGACCCTGAATTCACAGGTGAAGGACTTTCAAGGAGTGCATCACTAACAGCCGAGTGGCCTAGTGGGCTGATACACTATGCTGTAGTTGACAACGGACCAGGTTCAAGACTTGTCAGGGATGATTATTTTGGGGGTGGGAAATTGGCATAATGGTTACGGTGTTTGCCTTGCAGACACAAGGTGCAGCATCTGATTCTCACAAGGGGTAATTGGCTAGGCTTAAAATGGCCCACAAGGACAGTTAGCCTAATACTAATCTATGAAACTATGAACATTTCCTTGATACTGATGTGTTTCTGCATATCCTTGGCCACCCAAGTGGTCTGTATTTTCACTCCCACTGAAACCATTACCCCAAAAGAAGTTGGACAAACCTGTCCGGACAGACTGCACCAGAACAGGGGATTGATACTCAGCTGTACTCCACCACTGTAACTCATCTGATGAAGGGCAGCACTGGCAACTGGGATTCCAGGGAATGTAGGTGCTGGGTCCAACAATTCTGGACATACCAATGAATTTTCATCATGGGAGATGGACAAGTTGTATCATTAGAATTATGGACACCATCAGTCCTAGAATTTTTAGGACTTTTCTTGGTGAGGTGACGTTCCTCCAAAAGAATTCTGAGACTAAGGCAAGATCTTCTCTTCGGGAAGAAAGGCCATTCTTTTGCTGGTGTCGATTAAGCACCTAAAGGAAGACAAGTTTTTGGAAGGGTGCCAGGCAAGACTTCTGAAGGCTCAACCTGAACCCCACCTGAGAAAGTAAGGTAGAGGCTTTCTCTAACAATTTCTCTAACAATTCCAAACTCCTGGATACAGACTTTGCACAGACCAGCAAGTCATCCTAGTTAGGAAAGAGGTGAATGCCAAGATAACAGTGGGCCAGTACCAGGGCAAGGCATTTGGTAAACACTTGGTGCAGTGGATAGTCCAAAGGGCAATGCAGAGAATTGCCAGTTCAACCCAGACAACAAATCTCACATCTCCTGAAGCGATGAACAATGGGGACAGGATAAGCAACCTTAAAGTTCAGGGTCACCATGAAGAAATTGTCAGTCAAAAGAAGCTTTGGCTGTAGGGTGAGCATCTTTAACTTGGGAACCTTGACAAAAGTATTCAGAAAGTATAGGTCCAACACCAGTCTTCACAACAGCTCTTATTTGAGAGCCAGAAAATTCTGGAGTAGAAACCTTTCATTCTTTCTGAAGGGACTGGTTCCATGACCAGAGAACAGCATTTGCCAGAACACAACATGGAAAGTACAGTTTTGTACCTACCATAAATGTAGATGTTTGAGTGCTAATACAGCTGCAGTAATCACAGATGGGTTCTCTGCCATCAGGCGGGTCCTCGGTCGGCCGAATTCCAAAGTCTAGGTCCGGCGTCGGTTGTTGTCGCTTTCTTTCCTGACATCAGTGCGACAGGGGTATACAAGACACAGCCGATGCCATTTTCTTCAGTCTTTCTTGCCCCAGATTAGTTGCAAGCAAATATACCATAGAAGGATAACCCAATCAGGTTGTATGTGGAGGGGTTAGCCCCTAGGCTTTTACCAAGAGGGGAAGGAGGGAGGGAAACCTGTACTGCAGCTGTATTAGCACAACATCTACATTTATGGTAGGTACAAAACTGTACTATGTTCATCGTGCATACAGCTGCAGTAATCACAGATGGGTAGAATCCCAAAGCTACGCACAGGGTGGTAAGTACTAGGTGGAACTGGGATGAGCAAGGATGCCCTGCAACACAGCAGTGGCAAAGCCTGCTCTAGTCTTGGAGTATAAAGGTAGGTGGTAGTGCTTGGTGAAGGTATGCACAGAACTCCAAGTGGCTGCCTCCAAAATATCTTTGGTAGGAACTCCTCTGAGGAAGGCTGTAGAGGTAGCTGTGGCCCTGGTGGAGTGGGATCTGATGCCTGAAGGGACAGATTTTCCATGAAAGGAGTAACAAAACCGTATGCAGTGGCCTATCCATTTTGAAATTGTCTGTTTGGAAACTGGCTTCCCTTGAGCTCCTACAGCATAGGAAACAAAAAGTTGTTCTGATTTCCTAAAAGGCTTTGTTCTGTCCAAATAATAATGTAGCTGTCTATGGATGTCTAAGGAGTGTAGCAGCCTTTCCCCTTTATTTTGAGGATTGGGGTAAAAGGTAGGTAAGTGTATGGCTTGATTTAAAGCTACCCTGGATACCACTTTAGGCATAAATGACGGGTTGGTTCGAAGGGAAACCCTGTCCTGATGGAAGATGAGAAAGTGCTGCACAGCCATGAGGGCTTGTAGTTCCGAAACCCTACGAGCTGAGGTAATGGCCAGAAGGAAAGCTGTTTTCCAGGACAAATATTGCAACTCTGTTGAGGCAGCTGGTTCAAAGGGAGGTAATGTTAATTTTTCTAGAATGTAATTAAGATCTCATGCTGGTATTGGTTGTTTCCTAGGAGGTCTTATATTCTTAGCCCCTCTGAGGAACTGTCTTAAGAGTGGGTGAGAGAATAAAGGTGGATCAGTGTTGAATTCTGCAGAAATGGCTGAGGCATGAACTTTTATGGAGGAAAATGAAAGTCCACTGTTCAACAGCTCAGCTAAATACTGTAATATCTGAAGCAAATTCAGTTTTCTGGGGTCCTGGCCTTTTTTCACATTCCAAGAGCAAAACCAGTTTCCATTTTGCGGAGTAAGCCTTTCTAGTAGATGGCCTTTTGGCCTCCAAAATGACATCCTGCACCTCTTTGGAGAGTAGGGTCTGTTATGGTGCTAAGGAATTTTCCATGCAGTGAGATTGAGTGTTTTCAGCTGGCTGTGAAGAGTTTTGTAGCTGTGCTGAGTCAGTAGAAGAGGCATTAGAGGTAGAGACCAGGGAGGAGTATGCGTTAGGCTCCTCAGGAGAGGGTACCAGTGTTGTCTTGGCCAGTCTGGAGCAATCAGTACCATCTTTGGTCTGTCTGCTCTTGCTTTCAAGAGCACCTTGGGCAGAAGAGGTAAAGGTGGGAAAGCGTAAACTGTCCATGCTGCCCAGCTGAAAGAAAGGGCGTCCACTCTCCAGGCCTTTGGATGAAAGGTCCTTGAACAGAACTTTTCCAATTGATGATTCCTGTGGGAGGCGAAGAGATCTATGTCTGGCCTTCCCCACGCTTGGATTATCTTTGTAAACACTTGAGGAAGCAACTTCAATTCGTGTGGGTCTGTCATACTTCTGCTTAGATTGTCCGCCAGTGTGTTTTCCAAACCTGGCAAGTACTGTGCTTGAAGTTCGATTTGCCATTCCAGAGCCAAGTTCCAAAGTGACATGGCTAGTCTGCACAGGGGGTATATGAAGGTGTTCCTCCTTGTTTGTTTATGTACCACATTACTGTGGTGTTGTCTGTTCTTAACAATAATTGCCCTGGATGCAGAAGGTCCTTGAAAGCTGTAATTGCATTTATCACTGCTAGCATTTCTTTTTGATTGATGTGAAGGTGCTTTTCCTTTTGGGACCATTTGCCCTGAATGCACCCATCTGTCATGTGCGCCCCCCAGGCGTAGCCTGAGGCGTCTGTTGTGATGACTTGATTTGCTTGAGGCTTGCAGAATGGAAGACCTGTGTTTGTTTGGCATGCTTGGGCCCACCATAGAAATTCCTTTTGCAAACATGGAATTATTGGTATTATTGTTTCCAAACTGTGGCTGTGTTGAGACCATAGGTTTTTAGGTACCATTGAAGTTTCCTCATGTGCAACTTTGCACATGGGATTAAAAGAATGCAAGATATCATGAAGCCCAGAGCCTGCAGGATTTTCCTTGCAGTGAGCCTGGTACAATTTGCTAGAATTTTGAAGTACTGAGTTAGTTGCCCCTGTTTTTATGGCGTGAGGTAGGCCATCTGGGTGTTTGTGTCTAAGTTGGCACCCAGGAAAGTTATTTTCTGAGATGGTGTTAGCCTGGATTTCTCCTTGTTGACAGTGTATCCCAGGAAATTTAATAACCGTGTTACATAAGCCAGATGTTCCAGCAGTATGTGCTTGCTGTCCGCTTGGATCAGGCAGTCGTCCAAATAAGGGTAAATTTGTATCCCTTGAAGTCTGCAATAGGCAATTACTGATGCCAGGCATTTCGTGAATACTCTGGGCGCAGTAGATAAGCCAAAGGGCAATGCAGAGAATTGATAGTGGATTGGACCTGCAAGAAATCTGAGGTATCTTCTGCAGCTTTGTCTGATTGGGACATGCAGGTATGCCTCCTTGAGGTCCAATGTTACCAGCCAAAACTCCTTGCCCAGCATGGGAAGAAGCTGCTGCAATGTGAGCATCTTGAATTTTGGTATGAGTAGAAATGTATTTAGGATGGATAAGTCCAAAATGGGTCTCCAGTCGGTTCCTTTCCTTGGTACCAGAAATAGTCTGGAATAAAAACCTTGACCTTGTTCGTGAGTAGGTACCTCTTGAATAGCTTTCATGTCCATGAGTTTTGAAATTTGTATTTGTGCCTCTGCCCTTTGATTGTGTGGCAGGTTTGGCATGCCTCTCATTTTTGGAAGAGTGTGAAAATGAAATTTGTAGCCTCTGTTTATAATGTCCAGGATCCATTTGTCTGTTGTGATATGCCAATTTCTTGTAAATAATGCCAGCTTTCCTCCCAAGGGTGCTGCCAGCTGAGACTTGCTTGGCATGAGAAAGAGGAAGTCATTGGTTTTGTTTTCTGTATTGTTGTGCACGGTCTTCGCCACCTCTTGGTGCTGGAGTTTGCCATTGTCTGCCTCTATATGATCCCTGAGATTGTCCTCTGCCCCTTGTGCGCCTGTATCTACCTCTTTGGTGCTTGTCCATGGCTGGAAAGGACCAGTTTTTAGAAAGCCAATTTCTGCTAAAACGAGGTGGTTGTACCTGTAGAAAAGCTTTGACAGTTTGCATAGATTTAGCTTTTTCTTCCATTTTCCGTAGTATCTCCTCAGCATTAGTACCAAATAGTACATCCCTTTGTAAAGGAGCATCTAGTAGTTTAGCTTTAACATGATCAGGCAAGCTTTGTTCCCTAAGCCAGGCATGTCTACGAATGAATGATCCTGTAACAGCAGCTCTACTTGAGGCCTCTAAGGCATCATAGCCACATTGTAAGGTGTGTTTACCCACTTGTTCTGCACTATGCATCATATCCAATTCCTTCAAATCTGGTTGTTCAGGTTGAGACATTTTATTTCTTAATTGTGATAACAGAAACTGCTGATATTTAAGCATATGGAACTGACAATTTAAGGCCCTCATGGCTAGGGTGGCCGAGGTGTACACCTTTTTTCCCCACCTTTCTAAGGATCTAGACTCTCTTTTGGAAGGTAGAGGATTCTTGGCAGTAGAGGCCTTCATTCCCTTGGGGCCTTGAGAAATGGTCTCAGGGTCAGCATTATGGCTTTTGTAAAGAAATTGGTGAGAGTTAGGAACTCTGTAGTACCGATCAGGCTTGACTGGGGCAGGAGGCAGGGAATCCGGATTAAGACAAGCCTCAGAGTAAACATCAAGTATGTCCAAGACAGGAGGTATCACCAGAGGTCTGTGTTGAGGTAACAAAAGAAATTCCCCAAGCCTTTTCTTGGAATCAGAAAAGTCTTGACCTTCCCAATGGAAGTGTTCCCTCAAGGTGTGCAAGGTTTCCCCAAAAGAAAAATCCTCTGGGGGAGATACAGAAGGAATGGACTGTTCTGCATCAGAATCTTCAAAAGGGGAGTACGAGTGTTCCTCTACATCAGAATGTTCTGAGAAAATGGAGCCCTGTTCCGAAGAGGGAGAATCTTCCTCCACTCTGGGTCTCTTGTCTGGAGGGGGCTGGGAACCCCTGATAAGAGTAATTAAATCCTCAGCCATTTTAAGCATCTGCTTTTTGGGCATGGGGCCTGGAGATGGGCCCTGTGCAACAGGCCTTTTGGGATGCATGGCTGATTTGGACTTAGTAAAGGCCTTTATGGAAAAGGAAGATGAGGGTCTAAAGACACCATGGGTGGAACTGGACCTGTCCACATTGGGAGGCTCAACACTCACCAAGGCTTCGGTGGTTGTAGTCTGAGTAAGGGCCGAGGTACCTGCGGTCTCTGTTACAGAAGACACCGCCAAGGAAGTGTCGTCGGTAGTCAGGGACTGCATAGGCGTCTCGCTGAGCACCGGACCACGTGCAGCCGGTTTTGGCGTCGTGTCGGTCCTTGTCCTTGCATTTTTTGGACAAAACGGTAGTCAGAGTCTCCGACGACATTTTATAATCAAAGGCTTTACCAAAATACTGTTGGGCGAACTCCGCCCGACGCTTAATAGTGCGTTTATTGAAAGTAGCGCAAAAGCGACAGCCCAAGACATCGTGGTCTGGGCCTAAACAAGGTATGCAGAGGGAATGGAAATCCTTATTCGGTATTTGCTTCCCACAAGAAATACAATTGTTAACTTTGTCTCACATCGGTCAGAGGCAAGAAAAGTTTCCCCAACGGGGTACTTAGCTTTAAAGAAGACTTCGGTTTCCAATTTTTCGTAAATTCAGGAGCTGGCCGACCGGCACTTGCAAACTGCTTCTGCTTCGGGCACCGCACGGCAAAAAAGACTGAAGAAAATGGCGTCGACTGTGTCTTATATACCCCTGTCGCACTGACGTCAGGAAAGAAAGCGACAACAACCGACGCCGGACCTAGACTTTGGAATTCGGCCGACCGAGGACCCGCCTGACGGCAGAGAACCCACCTGTGATTACTGCAGCTGTATGCACGATGAACATCAGCAAAGTCTAGTCTGGTGAGTGAAGAGGAACCCCCTTGAATGGTGACAGATATTTCTTCCACAGTGACCTGCAACTTCTACCAACAATGTTGAGCACCCATTTGTCATAAACCACTGACTGCCTGGCCACTTTTTTGAGAGCTATTGAGATAGGGAGTCCAGAGGGGGACTTGAGAAAGGCAGGTGCCATACCTTGATGGTCATAGGTTAGGAGCCCCTCATTAGGTTTGACTTAGTTCTCATCCTATGTCCTTTAGGTGCCTTTTTTTTTGTTTTGTTCAGCTGAGGCTTTAGTTTGTTGGGCTGCTGAAAGTTATCCTGCTTATTGGAGGGAAACTTGAGAATATGGAAAATTAGGACACAATCCAATTTTTTAACTCATCAGAAAAGTTCTGGCTGTGCCACCAAGCATACTGCCTTATCACCACTGATGTTGCGGAACTTTTAAATGCATTAAAAATCAGCCCCCTTCAGGGTACTCTTCAAAGCAGGTTTGGACGATACTTTTGACACAAGACTTTCCTTTGCAGGTAACAATACAGCAAACTCATCTAAATTACACATATGCCTCAAAACAAACTTCTACATACAACACTGGTAGTTAAACACTTAAAAGGTCACGGTGAGCAGCCTGTCGGGCGCTAGGATCCGCCACATAACACAAGCACTCAGGTCACTCCAAGGCAAGTACAAATATGACTCAGTCATTGTCCATGCTGGTGTAAATGACCTGAGACGTACCTCCCTGGACTACATGAAAAGAGACAAAGGAGCTCTCTGAGCATGTAGCCCAGGCTGGTATGACCCTGACCTGGAGTAGCATCTTACCCTCACCAAGAATGATGCCACAATATGAAGACAAGATGATCAATTTCAACAATTGGCTTAAGTACTGGTGTCATTCAAAGGGGATCCAATGCCTGTCAGCTTGGGATGATATGCTCGACAAGCCACGATGCTTCGCTAGGGACGGCTTGCACCTGTCACCCCTGGGCTTTTGGATATTGGCAAAGGCTCTTGCTACCCCCATAGTGCCTTTTTTAGGCAAGGCTCAAAAGACAAACCCACCTCCATAGGTATCACAAGGGATAAGAAACTAAAAGTAATGCTACTCAACGCCAGAAGTCTAAACCTCAAGATGCACGCACTCGAAACTCTCCTTAGCATGGAGAACATCGATATCTGTGCAGTAACAGAAACCTGGTTCAGGGCTCCCGAGAGCACCCCAGCACTGCCAGGTTATACCTCATACCATGCTTTTCGGCCCCAAAACTTGGACTGAACCACAAAAGGAGGGGGAGTATTGATATTCAAAGATATCCACACCTCCAGGTTGGTGGCAAAGCACGAAGCATCAGAGACTATCCATGTGCAACTAACAGTGGGTAAAACTGCCTTCCAGTTTATAGCCTGCTACAGACCACCCTCCCAAACCCAGGAACCCCACTCGGCCTTCCTGAGAACACTGGAAAATATGAAGGTCTCTCCAAACACCATTATATTGGGCGACTTCAACTACCCAAACATAGACTGGGAGCATTACTCTAGCTCCAACACCCTAGCCCAAAGGTTCCTAGAATTTATAAACTCAAATGCTATGGAACAACTTGTTAAAACATACTGGACCTGATCATCACCAACATGGGGACTCTATGCTCCAGACCAGAAGTGTATCCCTCACTGGTAAGATCAGACCATAAACTAATCTCACTGGATATTCACATCCCGACCCCACCCCCTGCCCAGAAAACCACAGTGAAAAACTTCTCTAAAGCAAATTTCACACTCCTCAAAACCGAGGTGGAATCCTTCAAAGCCCCCGAGCCTGTGGAAAATACGGCCCAGACCGCAGAATCCTTTATAAACGCATTCTATGAACACCTTCAGGAATGCATGGATCATGCGATCCCAAATAAAACCAAGACCCAATCCTCCAAAGGCAGACGTCCTGTCTGGTGGACCCCAGCCATAAACAAACTATACAATAGAAGGAGGAAGCTACTAAATGATAGAGCAAAATCCCAAAAAGGGAAGGCATCACTGATCAGTATTAGCAAAAAACTACGGGCACTCATAAAATTGTCTAAGGCCAGCTTAGAGAAAAATTGCACAGGACACTAAGGATAATCACAAGGCTTTCTTTAGTTATGTTAGGAACCTGGGTGGCAATTCCCAGATATGCTCAGAATTAGTCCAAAATGACAAAAATACACTGAACCCACAGACATTGCCAACATCCTAGCTGACAGGTTCAGCGCAAACTTCTCCCCCCCCCCCCCCACAAAAGGGCAAAAATCTATCCCAGCAGAGTGCTGCCCCCCTGACATCTCAGATGCTCAGGTAAGAGCCGCCCTCTCCAAAGCAAAAAACACAGCATCAATGGGACCAGACGGTGTCCCGGGCTGCATCCTACATCAACTCCAAGAAGAGCTAAACCCAAACATAAAACTACTGTTCAATCTCAGCCTTACTACAGGATATGTGCCCAAAGAGTGGCGTACAGCAACAGTGGTCCCTCTCCATAAAGGTGGTGCCTCAACGGATCCTGGAAACTATCACCCCATAAGCCTGACTAGCTTGGTCTGCAAAGCTATGGAAAGGATCATCATGGACCTCATAAAGATATTGGGCACCTACAGACACTGGATCCTACCCAGTTCGGCTTTGTTAAGGGCAGATCCTGCCTTTTAAACCTGGTTGATTTCTTTGAAACAGTCACCAAGGCCATTGACGAGGGGAAGGTGGTCCACACAGCCTACCTGGACCTCGCAAAAGCCTTCGATACAATACCCCACTCGGGCATTATAGATAAGCTCACCAGCTTAAATATAAACCCCTATGTCACTAGATGGATTGCAAACTGGCTCAAGGACAGAACCCACATGGTTAGAATTGCTGGAGGCATGTCAGACTCCAAACCAGTTACAAGTGGTGTCCCACAAGGCTCAGTCCTGGGACCTCTCTTGTTCGGTATATATTTCTCGGAGGTACAGGCCAACACGGAAGGACTGTGGCTGACCAAGTTCGCAGATGACTGCAAACTGGGCGCTATAATAGACTCTCCAGCCGACACAAGCATCCTCCAAAAGGGCCTCATAGAAACAGACAACTGGTGCCAGAGCCATGGCCTCAAGCTAAATGCCAAAAGTGTATAGTCATCCCTTTGGCAAAAACAAAGTGCCACAAATTACCACATAGGTGGTAATCCATTAAGTACAGAAGAAGTAATTAGGGACCTGGGGACCCAAGTTGATAGCAATCTCTCATTTGACAACCACGTGGCCAAAGTGGTTAGAAAAACATTTTATATAGCCCACCTAATCATGAAGGGATTCACATCTAGATCGGGGAGGTCATCGTGCCTCTTTACTCATCCCTCATCAGGCCCATAATTGAGTACAATGCCCCTTTTGGGATGTACCTTACCAGACACCTGCAGCAACTGGAAAGACCCCAAAAGTACCTCACCAAGAGGATCAAAGTGCTCAAACAGATGCCACATGCTGCCCGGTTAAAGAAACTCCAGCTCTACTCAGTGGCATACCGCCTGTTCAGAGGCGATCTGTGCCGGACGTATAAAGCCATGTCCAACCTGGAATTAATGGACATGCTGCACCTCAGAAAATCCAAATCCCATCGAGCTACGCGCTCGAGAGACTTGAACCTCAGCACTGAAATAAATAGGACATGCTGGAGGGACAGATTCATAACCCAGAGGCTCCCTTCACTCTAGAATAAAATCCCAGTCCAGGTTAGGCAGAGTCCCTCATTGACTCTATTCAAGAGGAATCTTGATGAGTGGATGGGAGATCGTAGGTTTACCCCGGGTATCACTTGTGTCACTGTTAGACAGAGGCACAGTATACTAACATCGAAAAAGGGCATAGCAAAATAAATTTAAAATGGGTGGCGAAAGCCAAACACATTCTGGCTAGGCTTATAAATGCCCTAGGGCAGATAGCCTAGTATGAACCTATGAACCTAAAAGCTGCCACGCTGGAGTGCACCTGTTTCTTTCCCAGAGATTCAGCTACTTGCCAGGTTTATCTGAAGGGAATGGGTTTGATGAAAACAATCTTTACTAGAACAGGTCACTGGGGACACAGAAGCAGGATTTGCAGACAAGGGGGTTTGGAAGCCAGGCATGGCAGAGCTCATTCTGAATTTCTTAAAACAAGAAGTTATGTACTCAACATAACGTTCCATCTATGTTGGCGATCTTTATTCATTCTTAACTAGTGGGAACTCTGTTGTAATCCTCTGAACCGACTCTGCTATTATACAGGTCGCGCCAACCAAAAAACTCTTGAGCCAATAGTCTACCCACAATACCCCTCTCTATTACTCAGACCAAGTTTGCAGTTAAATAATATGATAGAACATATATAGAGAGAGGTAGTAGCCATGTTCCAGGTTAAACCTACAGGTTCCCAGAACAAGTGTTCGATCCTCCAGGAAATCTGCAGGAGGGGGAAGGAGGGTGGGATGCCAAGAATGAATGAAGATCGACAAGACAGACAGACAACGCTATGATGAGTACATAACTTCTTTCTGATGTTGTTAAAAAGAAGTCATGTACTCACCATAACGTTCCAAGTTTGTTGTCCATCTAGCCTTTTCCTACTGGTTGGGTTCGGAACCACTTGGCCGTATACTAAAGCTCAAGGTCTTCCACTGGCTCATGGCTGCATCTCTATCCTATCATGCTCTAGTGAAGCTCCCCAGATCTTGTTTGCCGATAAGGGAAAGTTGTGTAAATTCTTACCATAACCATAGATGTCCTACTCCATGTCGCAGTATTCTACTGTTGGGTTTACCCTTCTTATGATGAGGTTGTCCGGCCAGGTTTCTAAAGATTTTCAGTCCCTCTTGGTGCGAACATCTGACATGGAAGCAGGAACGTGCGCCATAAAGGTGATGTCTGCACACACCAGCCCTCAGAACAAGGACAGAAGCCCAAGACTGAGCCAGTCCTGAAGGGCATAGCCTGTCCAGAAGCTGAGGAGAGCAAGTATAAGAGTATAACAGTATGAGGGGGAAGGTGGGGGGTGAATACTGCTACGGGGGGCCTTGTCAGCTGGTTCGAAGGACGCCAGGAGTGAGTTTTTCTACCACATAATTAAGATCTTGGGGAGGGGGAGACTGTTTCCTGGGCAGTCTTGGGTGCAGAACACCCTTGAGGAAAAGTTTGGCTGGGAGTCTGGATGCCAACGGAGGGTCCACAGACAGGCAGAGATGGCAGACAGGTGTGCTTATACAGAGTTGTAGGACAACCACACAGGTAAGATGGAATCAGGGGAATATCACTGTCCAGTGGAACCATCTGGCTTTTATGACACCAGATAGAAAACCTTTTCCATTTGGTGATGCAGGATTTTCTTGTGTTGGGTTTCCTGGCCTCCTGCAGGAGTGAAAGCACGTCCTCACTGTACAGGTGTCCGAAGGGGATCAGAATCCTATCCGCCACGAGTCTTGCTGAATTTTCAGTAGGACACTGAATTAATGGAAAGGAGGAATGCATACAGTAATCTCCCCTTCCAAGATACCGAGAAGGCATCCATTTGTAATGCCTCCAGGTCATGTGTCCTGGAGCAATTGCTCTGGAGTTGCCCGTTTGTGAAGGAGGTGGCGAAAAAGGTCTGTGAAATACCCCACCTGTGGATCAGATTTGGAAACATCTCGACAGCATCCATTCATAGCTGTATGATTTGGTTCTGCTTAGTAAATCTGCCTGTAGGGTGATTCCCTGAGAGGTAGCCAGCTCCCACACCTGTAGAGCTAGTCTGCATAGGAGGTAGGACTTCGCCCTTCCTTGCTCGTTGAGGTACCACATGACTGTGGTGTTGTCTGTGAAGATGTTTAGGAGGCCCTACTGGAGGTAGAGCTGGAAGGCCTGCAGGGCGAGAATACCTCTCATTTCCCTGAGATTTATGTGCTCTTATCTGTCCACAAACCTTGCACTAACCTTGGGGCCAGAGTTGCCCCCCAGTCTAGATCCAAGGCATCAGAGTGCATGATCTGGAAGGAGGGAGGAATTTGCAGGGGTAGGTCCTGGATTCTGGACTACCTGATCTAGCCACCATTTCAAATTCTTGGTGGAGACAGGGGAGGAGTGGGACCCTGAACTTGTGGGGGTGGGAGTGCTGGGTCCACACTGAGCGAAGGTACCATTGAAATTTCCTCATGTGTAACCTCGCTAGGGGTAAAATGGGGACAGTGGCTGCCATGTGCCCCAGTAGTCTCAGGAACCGTCTTGCAGACAATTCTGATGAATGAAGGGCAGAGAGAAGGTGGTGGAAAAGAGATCCCCCCCCCCCCCTGGAAGGGAGGCCATCATGTCTGTCCCGATTCTGCATCCCAAGAAGACAATGTCCTGTGCCGGACGGAATTGTGATTTTGGGAAATTTATCATGAACCCTAGAGACTGCAGTAGGAGCAGGTGGTCTCAAGTGACAGAGGAGGGTTTCTCCGTCTGCTACCTGAACTAAGAGATAGTCTAGGTACGGGAATATTTGTATACCCTTGGTCCTGCAGTAGGCAATCACTGCAGCTAGGCATTTTGTGAACACCCTTGAGGCCGTGGACAGCCCAAAAGGCAAGGCACAGAACTGAAAGTGAGAAGAGTCTGCTAAGAATCTGAGATTTCCTAAATGCAGGCTTTATGGGGATGTAGAGGTAGGCCTCCTTTATGTCCAGAGTTGCCATGAAGGCCTGAAGAAGTGTGTGGGTAAGGTTAGCATCCTTAAAGAGGGGACCTTTAAGAAGAGGTTGAGGCGGGAGAGGTTTAAGATAGGTCTCCATGGTCCTTCCTTCCTGGGGATCAGAAATATTCTGGAGTAGAATCCTTTCCCTTGAGAATGAGGGGGTACTGACTTTGTGGCGCCTTGAAGCAGCAGGCTGTTTAAGACCTGATGGAGAAGGGCAAGTTGGGATACAGGTGGTTGTGGCATGGCCAGTCTTGGAAGAGAGGAGAGGCAAGTCAAAGTACCCCTCCTGCAGGATAGATGAAACCCACTTGTCTGATGTGACGAGGGACCACGTAGGGAGACCGTGAGAGGTGCGGTTGGAGGGGGGAGTTGTGGCAGGCAGTCAGACACTGCCTGCCCTGTCAAGAAAGGGAGGCCTCTAGTTAGGGGGCTGAGTGGGCAGTCTTCTGGGGGATGATCTAGACCAAGAAGGGGCTGAAGGCCTGGAGGTCTTTCTTATAAACTGTGTCTTTGCCGGGTAGTTCCTCTGGAACTTAGGGATAGGAGAGACTAGGAGATGCTTGAGGTCCTGTAGTTCCTTCCCTTTTTGTTGCAGAGACTTAAAAAGGTCAGCCACTTTAGCACCATTGAAGGCAGAGTGGTCCAAGGGAGACGTCCAGGAGCCTGGCTGTGAAGTCATCAGGGAGGGGCAGCAGGCGCAGCCAGGAATCTCTCTAACATGGATGCTGATGCAGCTGACCTGATGCCTCAGCTGCAAAGTATCCACACCTAAGGGAGTGCTTGTTCACCTGAGAGATGAGCCCAGGCGAAGAAAGGGATCCTTTAGCAGCACAGTCAGGGATCATCATTCAACTTCTTGGGGGCTTTGTCCAGCACAGCAAGAGTATTTAGCCATGTGAGACTGGTAATTTGTTGCCCTAAAAGCTAGGGTGGCAGAGGTGTCAATGTTTTCCCCACCTCTCCATAGCCTTGCTATCCTTATCTGCAGGAGGGACAGTGGTGGTAGGAAGGAGCTTGGATGCCTTATTCTGCCAGAGGGCACTTGAGCAAGAATTTGTCTGAGTCAGGGACTCTGTATAATCTATCCGCCCTACGGGGAGCAGGTGGTTTGGTATCTGGATTAATGGATGCCGCAACAAATGCATCCAGGAAGGCAGGTTGAACAGGTGGAATTGGCGAAGGGTTAGGAGAATCCATCTGTATGAGATCCTAAACTCTCTTGTTGCTCAGTCATGTCTGAGCATTCCCACTTGAAGCAGTCTCTCATCAAGTTAACAGCGTCACTGAAGGTCAAGTCTTCCGCTGGGGAATCGGGCTCTGCAGAGGCTTCTTCACGAGATCCATACCCAAGGGGGGGGGTGGAGATCTGGGAAGAGTAGGACAGGGAGTACTCAGAGGAGTCAGACAACTCCTCTTCTGCTGGCTGACTCACAGTCCTTTCAGGGATGGAAGGTCTGGGACTTGGAATAGGTGGAAGAGCAGGAGCAGCTTCAGTGGAAGGCCCAAGGATCACAAAGGCATCACAAACTTTGGCTAAAGGCCTGCCAATCTGGTAAGGATTCAGGCGTTGGAGAAAGATGTCTAGTCTTTTTCTTTTTAGAAGGCCTAACCAGCATCTGGCTGGCAGTAGGCCTAGGGGTAATCTGTGGGACTGCGGAGGCAGAGTCCAAAGCACCCATCGAAGGCACTGCCCCCCCCCCCCCCCCGAGTGTTGGTAACAGGCACTGGTACGTCCTCCCCAGACGTGTCGTCTGCTCTAGATTGTGCAACCTCCTGTAAGGTAACCACTGTATCTGCTGTGGCGGAAGCCGGGTCCTCAGCCAAGCTAACGACAGCTACAGGCTGATGAGTGGCAAAGGGAAACGCAGTGGAATTAGTGGGCCACATGGACTTGGCCCTCTTCCTTGGCTGTTCAGACAGGAAGTCTGAGCCAGTCTCCATACCTAGTGCAATTTGTCACAGATTCTCAAGATACAAATTAAGAGCTTGTAAACGGTGACGAAGGGTCTTGGGGACAAACTATTTGCAGATGACAGTTCTTATAATCTTGGTCCCTACCCAAACAGAAGAGAAACTGATTGTGGGTGTCTTTATGGGGAATCTGGTGACCACAGTTGCACTTAATCTTACCAGACATGGACAGACTATAAACTATACAAAAAAAGGACTGAAAGAATCTCAAACGGGGTACTTAGTTTTGTTTAGATTCAGATCAGACTTCTGCGAGTAGCAGAAACACCTGGCGTACGGCTGGCTGCTGAAAGGTTCCGAGGGCTGGTGCGTGCAGACGTCACCTTTATGGCCCACGTTCCTGCCTCCACGTCAGATGTACCAAGAGGGACTGAAAATCTTTTGAAACCTAGCTGGACAACCTGATCGGAAGAAGGGTAAACCCAACAGTAGAATACTACAACACTGGAATAGGACATAAGGTGCTATCATGACATCTTATGAAGACAATGAAGGTCAGAGAGACACTTGCCAAATGAAAGAACCTCTTTGCCCTCCAAGAGCCATAGGCAGGGGGAAGGAGGGTGGGATGCAAGAATGAAGGCGAGATGGACAACAAACATGGAATATTATGGAGAGTACATAACTTATTTAGGTTATGTTGTCCTATCTCGCCTTCATCCTTCTGGTTGGGACAGTGTCCCTAGCACCATATTGTATATTCTTCAGGACAGTGGACCCAAAAGGAGGCCCCATCCCTGGAGGCCAAATCTACTTTTTAGATTAAATAAAGCACAACAAAAAAAATGAGTGATAAAGGTAGGAGGTCTCGCCCAAGTCGCAGAAGCACAAATGGTATCAAGTGGCAACCTAGAGCAAAAGGCAGAAGAGGTTGCCATGGCCCTCGTACAATGACCCTTGACTTTATAGGGAAGAAAGTACAGTTGTGTACACTTACGATAAATGTAGATGTTAGAGTGTATTCACTGTTGCAGTCATTACATTTGGGTAATCTGCTGGCAGGTTGCCTTCAGTCAGTCTGAATTCCAAAGTCATGGGTCCTGCGTCGGTTGCAGTCTCCTCTTCCATGACATCAGGTCGTCAGGGGTATAAAAACATGCAGCAGACACCATTTTCTTTAGTTTTTCTTGCCCTATACACACACACACACACACACATATATATAGATATATAGATATATAGATATCAATATAAACTTTACCTTCATCTACAAGTAAATACACTACATAGGTTGTAGAAGATAGAGAAGGAAAGAAACTCCAGAATGAAAGGGGGATGGCGGGACGGCAACCTGGACTGCAACAGTGAATCCACTCGAACATCTACATTTACGGTAAGTGCACACAACTGTACTATGTTCTTAGTGTTTCACTGTTGCAGTCATTACATCTGGGTAGAATCCCAAAGCTATGGTTGGGAGGCTGGAGCTAAATAGCATTAGGCGAGGCTATAAGTCCCTGCAGAAATGCCCTGGCAAAGTCTGCCCTGGACTTAGAGTAGAGAGGCAAATGATAATGCTTTGTAAAGGTGTGAAGAGAACTCCAAGTATCAGCCTCTAGAACGTCTTTGGTTGGAACTCCTCTGAGAAAGGCTGCTGAAGTAGCTGCAGCTCTGGTGGAATGAGAACTAATGCCCTTGGGCACAGGTTTACCATGGTGTAAGTAGCAGAAACAAATGCAGTGGCTTATCCACTTCAAAATAGTCTGCTTTGAAATAGCCTTTCCTTCTGATCCTGCAGCATATGTCAATAGTAATTGCTCAGTTTTTCTTAGAGCTTTAGTCCTGCTCAACTAGAATCTTAGCTGTCTGTGTACGTCCAAGGAATGCAGAATTCGCTCCCCCTTGTTCTGCGGATTTGGATGAAAGGTTGGCAGATTAACAGTTTGGTTAAGAGCCATACTGGAAACCACCTTAGGCATAAATGTAGGATTTGTCCTCAGAGACACCTTGTCTGGGTAAAATATTATAAAAGGCTCTACAGCCATGAGGGCCTGTAGCTCAAACTTGTCTTGAAGTAATTGCTAGTAGTAGAGCCGTTTTCCATGAAAAGAACTTTACATCAGCCGTAGCAGCTGGTTCAAATGGAGGCAGGGTGAGCTTTTCAAACACATAATTGAGGTCCCATGCAGGTATTGGTGATCTTCTAAGAGGCCTTAAATTTTTGGCTCCTCTAAGATATTGCTTTAGTAAAAGGATGAGAAAAGATTGGTGGCTCTGTATTGTAATGAGCCGAAATTGCAGCGGCATGGATTTTAGTTGCTGAGAAAGATGGGCCTTTGTCAAGCACCTCAGTCAAGTATCGTAATATCTGAGGAATATTTGGTTCTGCTGTATCAGTTCCTTGTGCTTAATTCCCAGCGCAGAATCGCTTCCATTTATCAGCATAAGATTTTCTAGGACTAGGCCTTCTGGCTTCCAAAATGACATCCATCACAGCTTTACTGAGAGGTGTTGTTTGTACAACTACATGATCAGCCATGCTGCCAGGTTCAGTGTCTGGAGTTGATTGTGCATGATCCAATTGTTTTGTTGGGATAGTAGTTGAGGTCTTTGAGGTAAGGTCCAAGCTGGGTATTGAGACAAGTGCAGAATCTTTTCAATTGATAATTTTGAGGATAGGCAAATAGATATATGTCTGGGCTCCCCCATTTCTTTATCATGCTGAAGACTTGTGGATCTAGTTTCCACTCATGGGGATCAATAAGGTTTCTGCTTAAATCGTCTGCCAGAGTATTTTGCTTTCCTGGCAGGAGTTGAGCTTGAAGATGTATTTGGCAAGTCAAAGCTGTGTCCCACAGTGCCATGGCTAATCTGCAAAGGGGGTATGAGTGTGTGCCCCCCTGCTTATTTATATACCACATGACCGTGGTGTTGTCAGTCTTTATCGGTAGTTGTCCTGGATGAAGTAAGTCCTTGAAGGCTGTTAAGGCATTATGAACAGCTAGAATCTCTTTCTGGTTGACATGTAGATGCATTTGTTTTGGGGTCCATATGCCTTGAATGCATCTTCCCGCCATGTGGGCCCCCCCAGGCATAATCTGATGAGTCTGTTAAGGTTTGGCTGGCAGGGGGTAGAGTGAAGGCCCATCCCATGCTTTGGTGACATGCCTTTGCCCACCATAGAAACTCCTGTTGTAGGCAGAGAATGAGAGGAATCATCGTTTCCAGACTGTGACAATGTTGACTCCATAAACTTTTTAGGTACCACTGAAGTTTCCTCATATGCAGTCTTGCATATGGAATCAGTAGGATGCAAGAAGCCATGAAGCCCAAAGCCTGCATAATTTGTCTTGCATACAACTGGGTTTTTGTTGCCATCAGTTTAAAGTAGTCAGTTGCCTTTGCTTGTCTGGCGTGAGGTAAGCCATCTGGGCAGTTGTATTCAAGCTTGCACCCATGAATGTTAACTTTTGAGAGGGTAATCAGTTGTGATTTCTTTTTGTTTATTGTGAATCCTAGGCATGTTAGGAACCTTTTCACAAACGGAAGGTGTTGAAGAATGTCCTTGTTCTCTGCTTGAATGACACAGTCGTCCAAGTAAGGATACATTTGTATACTTCTTTGTCTGCAAAATGCAATTACTGGTGCCAGGCACTTTCTAAAGACCCTGGGTGCAGTAGATAAGCCAAACTGCACTGCAGAAAATTGGTAATGCATTAAGCCAGCCTTGAACCGGAGTATCTTCTGCACCATTGTCTTATTGGGACATGCAGGTATGCCTCTTTTAGGTCTGTCACCAGCCAAGCATTCTTGCCCAGCATGGGCAGAAGCTGCTGCAAAGTCAGCATTTTGAATTTTGGAATGTCCAGGTATGTGCTCAAAATCGATACATCCAGTACTGGCCGCCAGGCCTTGTCCTTTCTGGGTACCAAGAACAGTAGAGTAAAAACCTTGTCCTTTTTCCTGTTCTTGCACTGGCTGAATGGGCCCCATATCCATGAGGGACGTAACCTGTTTGTGTGTCTCTGCCCATTGATTTTTTTTTGGCAGATCTGGCCAACCGTTTGCCATTGGCAGAGTATGGAAAGGGAATCTGTATCCCTGTGATACTATGTTTAGCACCCACTTGTCCTGGGTTATTAACTGCCAATTTTGAGCAAAAAGTGCTAATTTTCCCCCTAAGGGTGTGCTGCCAAATGATAAGTGCTTGGTGTAGGCAGAGAGAAGTCACTGGGACTGTTTTCTGTAGGTTTGCGCTTTATCTCCTCCAGATTTGGAGGTAGAAGCGCCCCATTGTTTTGACCTGTATGAATCTTGTGCCTGGTATCTAGAACCCTTAGGGCATCCGGATTTGCCCCTTTGAGCTCTGTCTGACACAGGAAAGGACAAATTTTTTGTAGGCCAGTGTCTACTGAATCTTGGTGGCTGCACTTGCAAGAAGTCTTTTACAGTTTGCATAGACTTATCTTTGTCTTTCATTTTCTTTAAAACCTCTTCTGCCTTAATACCAGAGTATCATGCTGTAAAGGTTCATCTAACAATTTAGCTTTAACATGATCATGCAAATGTTGTTCCTTTAGCCAGGCATGCCTCCTAATCACAGATGCAGTAACTGCGGCCCTGCAGGAGGCCTTTAAGGAATCAAAACCACATTGCAAAGTATGCTTTCCAATCTATTCAGCTGCATGCAATAATTCCTGCAATTCTTTATTTTCTGTACATTCAGAAATCAACATTTTCTGTTTCAGCAATCCCATAACATGTTGATACTTGAACATATGAAATTTACAGTTTAAGGCCCTAATTACCAAGGCTGCAGATGTATAGAACCTTTTTTTCCCCATCTGTCCAGTGCCCTTGAATCTCTTGTTGGAGGGGGTAGGATTTTTTGCTGTTGAAGTCTTAACTCCCTTTGGACCATGTGAAATAATTTCAGGATCAGCAGCAGGGTTTTTAAATAAAACTTTGTGAGTCAGGGACCCTATAATATCTGTTAGGCTTGCTGGGAGCTGGAGGTAAGGAGTCAGGGGTCAAGCTAGACTCCGAAAACACAATCCACAATGTCTAAAACAGGGGGTATGGCTAAAGGCCTGTGCTGAGGGAGAAGGAAATCCCTGAGCCTCTTTTTGATTCTGAGAAATCTTGACTATCCCAGTGAAAATGCTCCCTCAAAGTATGCAAGGTTTCTCCAAATGAATAATCCTCAGGAGGTGATGCAGATGGTATAGACTCCTCTGCATCAGAATCCTCATAGGGAGGTATAGATAATTCCTGATAAGAAAAAGAAACCTGATCTGAAGATTCATAATCAGTGTCTTGCCTAGGCCTCTTATCTGGAGGAGGATGGGAATCCCTGATCATGGAAATAAGGTCTTAAACCATTTTGATCATTGTTTTTTTAGGCATAGAGGCCTGTGCACATGGCTCGCGCATTTTGTTTTTAGTTTTAAAAGTTGCTTTTGTCTTTGGTTTTGCAGCTGTCTGTCTGATATACAAATGTTGAGGCCTGAATAGACCCTCAGAAGCCAGATGCCTGCTCAGTGGCTCCAGACCCATCCGAGGGAGATACATCTGTGGGTCCAATACTTTAAGTATGCCGTGGCATGCCGGACTCTAAAGTAGCGGGCACCAGGGGCTGCAAATGCGCCTGAGAACCGGCGTCTGGCTTAGAAGAAGCTTCATCGGTTTTGGACCTAGACGGTCTGTCCTTTTCTTTGCGTTTTCTGTGTACTCCGGTAGTCTGATTGCTATCCGACGACATCTCAGGGTAATTAAATCAGTCTCCAAAATATATTTTAAGGCAAAAATATACCAACGCTTAATAGTGCATTGGTTAAATCTAGCACAAAACCAACAGCCAGGCATGTTGTGATCAGGGCCTAGGCAAGGAATACAGTATAAATAGAAATCCTTATGAGGTATTTGCTTCCCACAAGTAATACAATTAACTTTTTCTGACATCGGTATCGAGCAAGAAAAAAAAAAAAAAAAGTTTCCCAAACGGGGTACTTAGCTTTAGTGAAGACTTCAGTTCTGAAACTCTAGCTCGAATATTTCAGGAGTCGGCCGACCAGCACTTGCTAACTGCTTCTGCTAAGTGCACTGTATGGCAAGAAAGACTGAAGAAAATGGCATTGGCTGCTTGTTTTATACCCCCGACGACCTGACGTCATGGAAGAGGAGACGGCAACCGACACAGGACCCAAGACTTTGGAATTCAGGCCAACTGAGGGCAACCTGCCAGCAGATTACCCAAATGTAACGACTGCAACAGTGAAACACGAAGAACATCCAATCTGGTGGACCCCTGCCATTAATAGACTCTACAACAGAAGGAAGAAACTGTTGCAGAAAAAAGTGAAGTCCCAAGACCAGAAAAACTCCCTTAGCAGCCGCCATTAATAGACTCTACAACAGAAGGAAGAAACTGTTGCAGAAAAAAGTGAAGTCCCAAGACCAGAAAAACTCCCTTAGCAGCCTCAACAAAAAGTTGAGATCCCTCATCAAATACTCTAAAGCCAGCTATGAAGGCAGAATTGCGGCAGTCAATCACAAAGCATTCAATGGCTATATCAAGAACCTCCACGTCAATACCCAGATTTGCTCCGAGTTACTGCACAATGGTACCCGTTACACTGAGCCAACAGATATTGCCAACATACTGGCAGACAGATTCAGTGCCAACTTTGGCCCTTTAGGAGGGGAAAGAAGGGTAATCACAATACCGTAAGAATGCCAGGCAACCAGCATTACTGCAGTGCCGGTTAAAGCTGCACTGTCCAAGGCCAAGAATACAGCTTCCATGGGACCCGATATCCTTGGCTGTGTTCTACATCAACTACAAAGTGAACTGGCACCACATCTGTATACCCTGTTCAGTCACAGCCTCACCTGTCTCTACCGAATGGCGCACTGCAATAGTTTTCCCTCTCCATAAAGGGGAAGCGACTACAGACCGTGGGAATTATCGCCCCATTAGCCTGACGAGTGATATGTAAATCTATGGAGTGCATCATCGTGGATCTGATTAACAAAGATAAAGGAAATCTCTAAACTCTAGACCCCATGCAATTTGGCTTTGTGAAAGGGAGATCATGCCTGCTCACTCTAGTTCACTTCTTTGAGTCGGTCACCAGGGCTGTGGATGAAGGGACGGTAGTGCATATAGCCTACCACGATCTGGCCAAGGTCTTTGATACCATTCCTCACTCAGGAATTATTGATAAACTCACTAACTAGGCATCAACCCCTATATCACTAGGTGGGTTGCAAATTGGCTCACAGATAGAACACTCAGTGTGAAAGTAGCGGACTTCAAGTCAGACTGCTAACCAGTCACGAGTGGAGTCCCACAGGAATCGGTCCTGGGTCCTCTGCTGTTCGGCATCTAGTTCTCAGAAGTCCAGACCAACACAAAGGGACTCTGGCTGACCAAGTTCACAGATGACTGCAAACTGGGAGCCATTATTAACTCCTCAAGTGATGCAGACATCCTACAGAAAGGCCTCACCGAGACCAATGATTGGTGTCAAAACCATGGCCTTAAGCTTAACAACAAAAAATGCGTTGGCATCCCCTTTTGGAAATAACTCAGTTCCCACTAATTACCACATCGATGGGAGCTGACTGAACACTGAAGGAGTTATGAGAGATCTGGGGACACAGGTGGACAGCAACCTCTCCTTCGACCACCACATTGCCACTGTGGTCAAAAAGTCCTATGTAGCAAATCTCATTACCAAGGGTTTTGCATCCAGGAAGAAAGGAGGTCATCATCGCGCTCTACTCTTCCCTCATTAGACCAGAGTATAATGCCCTATTTGGCATGTACCTCATTAAACACCCGCAACCTAAATCTACACCACCGAAATCCACAATTAGTAACACAAACATTCGCGGAGGCTCTCAATAGTAATCTAAGCAACAGAGACATCCAAAGCAGAAATGCAAGCAACCTCCATCCCCCAACACAACCCAAATGACACATACTCCACAGATTCAGTGTGCCACTCAACCACAGCCAATAAGGCAAAACAACGTACTCTCACTAGTCACAGGTGACTATAGTCAGGCACACTGATGTCCCACTCACCAGGCTAAGCAAGAAGGTTACTAACAGCTGCCTGTCGGGTGCCAGGATCCGCCACATAACCCATGCACTTAGGTCACTCCACAAGTACAAATATGACTTGTCATTGCCCATGTTGGTGTGAATGACCTGAGATGTACCTCCCTGGACAACATGAAGTGCTCTGCGATCTTGTCAGCCAACACTTGAAATTTTCGTTTTCGAGTTTCAGAACCGAAGTCTTCAACTAAAAGCTAAGTACCCCTTGGGCCCCTGTGAAATAGTCACTGGATCTGCAATGGGATTTTTGAAAAGGAACCTATGGGACTCACGGACCCTGTAGTATCTGTCCGTTTTACTGGGAGCAGGAGGCAGGGAATCAGGGGCCAAACAGGATTCAGAGAAAGCATCATCAACAATGTAGAGTACAGGAGGAATAGCCAAAGGCCTATGCTGAGATAGAAGGAAATCCCTAAGCCTCTTTTTTGAATCAGAAAATTCCTGGCTTTACCAGTGAAAATGCTCCATCAGATTATGGAAGGTTTCCCCAAAAGAAAAATCTTCAGGAGGGGAAGCAGAGGGAATAGAATCCTCTGCATCAGAATCCTCATAAGTAGGTAAGGACAAATCCAGGTAATCAGAAGAGTCAGAAAAAACAGAATCCTGATCAAAAGATTCATAATCAAGCTCAGCCCTAGGCCTCAGAGGGTGGGGTTGATACCCCTCATAAGAGTCATTAGATCTTCAGCCATTGTTATCATTTTTTGTTTACGCATAGAGGCCTGAGCATGTGGCCTGGGCGTCTTTTTTAGACATGGATCGAGATTTAGGCCTTATTAATGAAGGAGGCGTCAATTTAATAAGCAAGCCCGTAGGCCTGAATACACCCGCAGAAGTCTGTGCCTGCACAGCGGCTCTGAACCCATCCAAGGTAGAGACATCCGCAGGTTCCATAGCTGAAGTATCTCACGGCATATCGGACTCCGAATGGGTCTCCGTAGAGGCCTGCGAATCAGAAGTAGTGGGTATCAGAAGCTGCGAAAGAGCCTCAATGAGTACCAGCGAACTAACGACTGGCTTAGGAGAAGCATAGTCAGCAGTTTTGGCCCTTGGTGGCCTGTGTCTGTCTTTATCTTTGCGTTTTTTCGGAACTCCGGTAGTCTGATGGCTAACAGACATTTCTGGATAATTAAACAGAGAACCGAAATATTTACAGGCAAAAATATACAGACGACAGATATTGCGCTGATTAAATAAAGCACAAAACCTACAAGGTAGGCCGTGGTCAGGGCCTAGGCAAGGAATACAGTACGAATGAAAATCTGAGGTATTTGCTTTCCACAAGTAATGCAATTATTAAACTTTTACTGACATCAGGAAGGAGCAAGAAAAATTTTCCCCAACGGGGTACTTAGCTTTTACTTGAAGACTTCGGTTCTGAAACTTGAAAATGAAAATAAAGTGTCGGCCGACTGGCACTTGACAAATGCTTCTGCTTCAGGCACTGCACGGCAAGAAAGACTGATGTAAAATCGCGTTGGCTGCATGTTCTATACCCCTGACGACCTGACATCATGGAAGAAGGGACAGCAACCGATGCAGGACCCAAGACTTTGCTAATCAGGCCGACTGAGGGCAACCTGCATGCAGATTACCCAAATTTAATGATTGCAACAGTGAAACACAAAAGAACATCAGGCAAGCAAAAACTGAGGGTAATGCTACTCAATGCTAGAAGTCTAAATCTCAAAATGTACTCACTCGAAGCACTCTAAAATGGAGAACACAGATATCTGTGCAGTGACTTGAGACCTGGATCAAGGTTCCAGACAGCACCCCAGCACTACCAGACTATAACTCACACATTTTTCGGCCATGTAACCTGGACTGAAACACCAAAGGCGGAGGTGTGTCCATATTCATTAAGGATATCCACACCTCCAGGCTAGTTGCTCAGTATAATGCATCCGAGGTTATCCAAGTGCAACTAACTCTGGGCAAAACTGCAATCCAAATTGTAGCTTGCTACAGATCCCCCACCATGCCCCAGGATTCCTACTCCTCTTTTCTTGATGCACTGGAAAATATTAGGGTTCAACAAAACACCCTAATAATGGGAGACTTCAACTACACCATTAACTGGGAAAACTACTCGTGTACCAACTCCTTAGGTCAACGCTTTCTGGAAATCAAACTCCAATGCCCTGGATCAAATTATCCACACCCCCACCATGGACAATATCCTAGACCTAGTCATGACCAACATGAGTGACTGGTGCTCCACACCTGAAGTCAACTCCTCGTTGGTCCGATCATAAGCTAATCACCCTGGATATTCACATCCCACTCCCAACCCCCATTAAAGAAACCACGGTAAAAAATTTCTCCAAAGCCAACTTCATGCTTAAGGCAGAAGTGGTGAACTTCATGACATCCATGCAGATGGACAATACAGTTACAACTGCTGAATCCTACACAAATGCACTGTATAAGCACTTACACACGAGTGCATGGATCATGCTATCCCAAAAAGAACAAAGACGCTATCCTCCAAAAAAAGGAAGCCAATCTGGTGGTCCCCTGCCATAAACAAACTGTACAACAGAAGGAAGAAACTGTTGCAAGAGAGTAAAATCCCATGAGTGGAGGAGCTCCCTGGTCAGCCTCAGTAAGAAGCTGAGATCCCTTAAAAGATCCTCCAAAGCTAGCTACGAAAACAAAACCACCACTAATTATAAGGACAACCACAAAGCATTCTATAGCTATGTCAAGAATCTCGATGGCAACACCCAGATCTGCTCTGAGTTACAGCACAAAAATTACAGAACCAACTGATATTGCCAACATCCTGGCAGATAGGTTCAGTGCTAACTTTACCCCCCCTCACCCCCTTAAGGGCCCATACCTATACAGGAAGAACGCAGAGTCCCTCTAATCACAACTACGCAGGTAAAAGCTGCTCTCTCTAAAGCCAAAAACACAGCATCCATGGGACCGGACAACATCCCAGGCTGCAATTTACACGAACTTCAGAATGAACTGGCTCCCCACCTAAGCACAATGTTCAATAATAGCCTCGCATCAGGATTTGTGCCCACTGAATGGCACTCGGTTATCCCACTCCACAAAGGGGGAGCCACCACTGATCCTAGGAACTATCACCCTATTAGCCTGACGAGCCTAGTCTGCAAGGCCATGGAACGAATCATCATGGAACTCGTAAACAAAGACATTGGTAACCTCCAAACTCTGGATCCCACCCAGTTTGGGTTTGTGAAAGGCATATCATTCCTCCTGAACCTGATAGACTTCTTTGAGGCAGTCACCAAAGCCGTAGATGAGGGTAAAGTGGTTCACACAGCCTATCTTGACCTCGCCAAGGCTTTTGACACCATCCCCCATTCTGGAATTATAGCTAAACTCACTAAACTAGGTATAAATCTCTACGTGACAAGATGGGCTGCCAACTGGCTCAATGATAGGACCCACACTGTAAAAGTTGCAGACTCCAAATCTGACCTCAAACAAGTGGAGTACCACAGGGTTCAGTCCTGGGACTTCTGTTTGGTATCTACTTCTCTGAAGTACAAGCTAACACAGAAGGCCTCTGGCTAACGAAGTTCGCAGATGACTGCAAACCAGGAGCCATAGTCAAGTACCCAAATGATGTGGACATATTACAGAAGGGGCCTCGCTGATACAGATGCCTGGTGTCAGAGCCATAGCCTCAAGCTCAAAGTCGAAAAGTGCAGTGTTATCCCCTTTGGTTAAAAACTCTGCACCCACGAACTACCACACAGGCAGCAATCTACTTAACACCGAATGTGTGATGATGGACCTTGGGACCCAGGTGGACAGTAGTCTCTCCTTAGATAGTCACATCGCCACAGTAGTCAGGAAGTCCTTCTATGTGGCACACCTCATCATAAAAAGGTTCTCATACAGGAAAAAAAGGTAATTGTTCCTCTCTACTCAACATGCATTAGACCCATTATAGAGTACAACACCCCTTTTGGAATGTACCTCAAGACAACTGCAGCAACTAGAAAGGCCACAGAAGTACCTCACAGAGGATTACTGGCCTCAAAAAAATGCCCTACACTGACAGTCTCAAAAAACTCCAGTATTACTCCGTAGCATATAGTCTACTCAGAGGTGATCTCTGCCTAACCTATAAAAGCTATGTCAAACCCAGAGCAGTTGGACATGCTACACCTAAAGAAATCCCAAGCCCTCCAAGCTACACGTGCTCTAGGGACCTAAACCTTGTCACCACAATAAACAAGGCATGCCGGAAGGATAGATTCCGGTCCCATACTCTGGAACAGGCTACCGATCTAGGTCAAGCAAAGTTCTCATTAGCACTCTTCAAGAATAATCCTGAGTGGATGGGAAACAGGAAATACACCCCGTGGATCACTTCTGTCTCTCTGCACGACAGTGGCACAGGAAAATATCTTTCTTGGGTGGCATAAGCCAGGGAACCTTGTTGGCTAGGCTTACGTAGGCCCTTTGGCCGATGGCCTAGTACCTACCTATGAACAGCTGGAGAAGCCACAGAAGTACCTCACAAGGAGGATCCTAGGCATTAAACACATGTTCTAAATGGACAGACTCAAAAGACTCCAGCTATTCTCGGTCTCATATCGGCTACTTAGAGGCGCGATCTCTGTTCGACTTACAAAGCCATGTCTGACCCAGCTCTGTTAGAAATGCTACATCTAAAGAAATCCCAATTCCTCCACACCACATGCCCCAGAGACCTCAACCTCATTCACACAATCAGAGCATGCTGGGGGACAGGTCTATCACCCAGAGACTGCCCATCCTCTGGAATAGACTTCCCATACATGTCATGCAGACCACCTCGCTGTCCCACTTCAAGAGAGATCTTGAGGAGTGGGTGGGTAATAGAAAGTTCAACTGGGATCACTCTAGTGGCTCTACTTGATAGAGGCACTGGGAACCAACGTCGGGCAGCACGCTGCCAGGGCAATTCTATGGGCTAGGCTTGTAAAGGCTCCAGGGCACATTAGCCTAGAACACACCTATGAACCTATAAAAAGAATGAACCAGCAGACTAGAACCAGATGCACATCCACTTCAGTGATAGGAATATTTGGATATATTACACCCAAAGTTTATATGGCCCTTTGTTGAATGAAGCACACTGTAGGAAAATCAATCGCTACATGCTTGAGACTTGGCCAAAGACGGACAGAAATTAGAGAACTCCCTATGCTGTACAAATACATATGTATACATGTATAAATACATGTGTGTGTAAATATGCACACAATTTCTGCACCTAAACTGTTTACCAAGAAAC